>NW_023425401.1:74704140-74966262 GCF_014108415.1 Molossus molossus
TGCAAATGCAGATTGCATATTGTTATATATATATAGTACACTGTGTTTTTGTTTTCCCCAGTCTAGTCACTTATTTTTGGTGGTGAATACATGTTGTTAGAAGATGTCTTGTATGGTCTGAACCTTTGTTGTGTACTATTTTTTATAGTCTTAAGTTATAATAAAAAAAAAAAAAAAAAAATAGGAACCAAACATAAAAGGTCTAGAAAAGCCAAAAATTAATTTCATATTGATTTTAAAGTGATCTAGCTGAGTTTTTACACTGAAAGCAAAGATTATAGCAATTGTAGTCCATGGTATTTATTTTCAGTCAAACCAAAGTTACATATAATTCTGCCTCTGCTTATATACGGGATATTAACACTAACAATACTCTCCCTTTCAAAGACTTGCACAGGCCAAATTGTTGGAATGCTGATTTTCTTGACAACTCCAAACCCCAAAACTATGATAATGCATTATGGTGTAGTTGAAAATAGCAAAGTCAGATATTTGCTTAAAACCTAGAAACTTTACATGTTGCTTTTCATGTGCTGTGCCAAGTCTTGGTAATACTTTCTCCCCCAACCAAGGGACCTCATAACCTGATTATGGTTATTGCTTTACAAACAGTTTTGACAGAAGGTGGCTGCTAGAGCTTAACATATGTACCAGTTCCATGTGATGGAGCTGGTTCTTGCAAACTAAGCTCATCATTTATTCTTTGCTGAAGTCAGCAAATAGAGATTAGAGTTAGAGAGACACCCAGTCATCTATCACACCAAATAAAAGAACATAACGGCTTTCAAAAGGGTTTCCCCACTTACCCAAATGGCTTTCTGAAAGCGTCTACCTCTGCAAAAAAAAAAAAAGAAAAAAAACGAAAAAAAGAAAAAAAAAGGAAAAAGAAAAAAAAGAAAAAATTAGAACAACTATGGCAGATTGCATGAAACATGAGAACGTCACAGTAACTGCTACTTTTCATTATGTTTGTCTTTGGGTCATGATCAATGAACAGGAAGTTTACCACATGGTATCACAAGAAGGATTGGTGTTGTGAAGGCTGCTTTTCAGTCAGTCATCTAGGATCCTGTCAGAATTATCTGAAGGGAAAATGGGTCTTTCATGTGCATGTTCAAAGGCTTTGAATGACTGAAAGTAACTGTGAGAGCTCTACCATCAGAGGGTGGCCTAAGACTACATGCTAAAGTATGCATACCTCAGTTACAAAACTTTTGAAAGGAAGTCTCAGCCACAGAATGCATATACCTGTAGAGTTTTGCATGGGTTTTATATGAATACAATAAAAAAAAAAAATAGCTGCTTGCACATTATACCAGAAAAACCTCCAAAACTGCAATTGCTTTGAAAATAGATTTTAGGTTTTTTGGAGTTTTCTGAAATGCTTGGTCTGTATTTTGATAATTGTGCATATTATGTAAAAATGTTGGTGGACCCATAAATGACCAGACTTTTTCTAAAAAAAATGTTGCTTTAATGCATTTCATGAATTTTTACTTATATCATTGCTTGCTAGTAATAGCAAATCTGCTTTTCTGCATCTGCTTTGAGTAGCTATTGTAAGGCTTTGAACTAATGTATGTATTTATTGCTTGAACTTCTGTGCATACCTTATAAAGCATAATGTCTGACAATTTAAATGGCTCATGTATTCTTGCTTCTATCAAACTGATTATGGGGACTATGATCTTTTGTATACAACAAATTTTAACTGTAGCACAAACATCTGTTTATGTATTGGTGGAACATACGTTTTTATTTATCTTTTTGAGGTAAACTAATTTTTGATACTTTTCATTACTGTGTATTATGTTCATACTTTGAATTCTCTGACGTTAGAAGTCATGGTTGAGAATTGTAAGAACTGTTATTTGTTCTGTATTCATGGCTTTCACTGCTGAATAAAATAAAGGACCGAACCTAGGATTTGAAAGAAAACTGTCTACCTCTAACACCAGGGAATTATCGGATTTTATTTTACATAGTTTTAGTCTACAAAGACACAATTGCTTAAATCTAGTGGGTTTAAGGCTTATATTTTATGTGATTGGATTCATGGCCAAGTGTACTGTTTGAAAATCAATTAAAAATTTATGTGAATGTTACAAGTATTTGGTAGAATCATCACTAACTAGGTTTTCTTTAGGTAACTCAGATATGGAGAAAATGCCATCAGCATTCTGTGTGTACAGCTGCTTAACTTCATAAGAATGCATTTTTTTTGTGATTAGGCAATTGAAAAATGGTCAGCTAAGTATACAGCTACAAAAGTACACTTAAAATAAACCATCTTGGCCTTTAACGCCCCTGGGTAGATTCAGTCACAAAATCCATTGGGTTATTTCATAGATTTCAAATTAGACATTCACATTTTTGAGAATTTGTGAGATTTCAAACTATACATGCCAATATTAACAGGTATTTGAACAACAGCTTTATTAATGCCATAAAGCTATTGAAAGAAACATGGCTTACCCTTGTAATTTCATGAGTTCAAGTTGCAATGAAAGATTTGTGTGATTTTTTTTTGTCTGTGAACACTTGCCAGATCTTACCTAACAAAAAGAAGAAAAAGAAGAAGAAGGATGTACATTTCCCTATAGAATTAATGTATGAACAGTGTGTCACTGCTCTTGGATGTAAAACTGTATATGAAACCATTCATTCACTTGATTACATTTCTGAAGTATAAATAAAAAAATCTAATTCTTTTTAACCCATTTATAACCCCTAGGATTATATGTTTTCTGAGACACTAGTTTCTCTGCAAGAACCAAGTCATAAATTTGTGTACACATGTCCCACAAAATGCTTAAAACTGTGTTCTTAAGAATTGTGGATTCAGCCCTGGCCGGTTTGGCTCAGCGGTGAGAGCCTTGGCCTGCGGTCCTGAGAGACCCGGGTTCGGTTTCCACTAAGGGCGCGTACCTCGGTTGCAGTTTGTCCCCAGCCCTGGTCGGTTGTGCGGGTGGCAGCCACTCGATGTGTTCCTTTCACGTCGATGTTTCTCTCTCTCTCTCTCTCTCTGTTCCTCTCTCTCCCTCCCACTCTACCTGAACAAAAAATGGAAAAATGTCCTGCGGTGAGGATAAAAAAAAAAAAAAAAAAAAAAAAAAAAGAATTGTGGATTCATAAACCAAGCCATACTCAAATTAAGTCAATGAAAGTAGAGGAAGCTTGTCAAATACATTCCATTAAACCTATTTGCATGTTTAAAATTGGCATGCTCACATAATCATCTCATGTTTTCATGCTTTTATCATAATAGAATTTGACATAATAAATTCTGAACCTTCAAAAAAAAGAAAGCAAGATTACTCTATTTAACTTATTTCTTTCTATCTACCTTTCTTTCTTTTTTTCCCGTCCAAATATCATTCACACCTATGGCATTCTATTGTGGTTTAGGAGGATGTACAGGGATAGGTAAATTGCTTTCTAAGGTAATGCTTCTTTGCCTGTAGCAACTAGTCCCAGACCTTTATTAGTGACCAAAATAGGCAAGATAGGGCCTCTGCTTTTTGTTTTTTTATTTATCTTCAACATACATTTCAAAATATGTCATAATTAGAAGTAAAAGGAAAATTAATATGTTGCATATATTTTTATTTTATGGATAGTTTAATGTTTTCTGTCATTCTAGTGAGAGAGTACCTTGACTAAAAAGCTTTGCACAGAATAACAAATTGTTTTAAAAGAACTGTGAACATGAAATCCATTTTCTTGAACCGTAGAATTTATTTTTCACTATCAATTAGTAAAAAGTAAATGAATGCCAACTTATCCCTGTACAGTGTATTTCTTTTGTTAACTTATTAGAAGGCAATATAAAAAGATGTGAATCCAATCCTTTCATGCCGTATGCTCTAATTTAAGGAAAACAATTTAGAGATTAAAATTAACAATGTAAAAAATTTGGCGAATATTTTGTACTTAAACCTAAGTTCAAACTTATGTCACTTTGTAGTTTAAAATACTGTGTTGCACAGACATATGTGTTGGGTCAAGGGAAGACTCAGCTGCTCTGCAAAAGCTGGTTACTAAATCATTTTGAATTTTTAAAAATTAAAACCAAGATGGCAACTTAAATTTTAACTAACTATAATAAAAATACAGATGGCAAATCACATTCTAACCATTTCTTCAGGCACGAGTAATGAAAGCTAAGTATCCAACTCTACTGTTTCAAATATTTCACAAAATGAAATCCAGATAACTTCTATCATTTAAATGCTGGTGAAGGAAAGGAACTTAAACTACATCTTTTTATTATTAATCAGTTTTTGAATTACATACAAATCAGTTTTTGAATTGCATACAAAACTTTTAAACAGCAGAATACAAGATTGCTGCATGAGAATGTGTAACTTGAGAAGATAAAGTATGGTTTCATCCATAATTTGACATTATTTCTTTTACTAGCTCTTTATGTTCAGTCACCATCAACACAGACTAAAAGGAGCCATGTGACAACTGAATAAACAGAAAGATGAATAGTTTTAAGTAAAGAGTTTACAATTTTCTGGGGAATTTGTATCTACCATTGATTGAGATATATTACTTTAGCCAATATATACACATGGACATGTATAAACACACATACTTCAAAAATTTTTTAAATCATAACTTTAAGTCCTAAATATATATTGTTGATTTTACACTCTGCTGTGAATATTTACCTGATAGCCTTTGAAATAAACAGCCAATTGGTTTCCTAAAGTTGAAACTGATCTTATCCGCTAAATTCACGGGTCTTCAGTTTTCAATGCCTCTGTAGAAAATATAAACACCTGCATAACAGAAATGATCATCCTTCCCCTCATATTTGAGGATCATTGAGTGTCCGATGGCCTGGGGGACTGGCGCCAGGCAAAGTGCTCGACCATTGTCTCCTTGGTCAGCCTTGTCTCCCACCCTGAAGGGTCTGCCTCGAGCCTATAGATTAACTCCCATCTTGCTCTTATCGATTCATATTCCAGAGGCTCCATGCATAGCCCCCGCAGGGCCAAACCCTAAGAGACAAATTCCAGATACAACAGGCAGATATAAAAGACACGAGCCCCTACATTGAGCGCGGCTTCTAGGACTCGAACCCCGGAGTCTGTGAACCCGCCCGGAGTGTACCCAATAAAGCCTGATCCCTGTTTATTCGGCTGATTGGCTCTCCAGTCTCTTCTCTGTTTTATTCGGCGGCGCCCCCGATTCCTTACATCTGGTGCCGAAACCCGGGAGGAGGGTTTTGTGACCAGGCCCGGCCTTTCTGGTCGGGATGAGAGTCCCCCTCCTCTCCCTGTGCCGCCACCCGTCTTCTGGATTCGGAATCTCCCTCGACCCAGCACCGACTTCGGAGCCAGGCTCCCAAACCGTAAGTCGTTTCACTCTTTCTCTGGGGTTTTCGGAGCCAGTCTCCAAACCCATCGGAACCAGGCTCTAAAACCGTTTCGCTTTTTTCTGGGGTTTTGATCTGTCATCCGTCCAGGGCTCGGGTCTCCCGTCCAAACCTTGGCCAAGTCGGGATGCCCCCGCCTCTCCACCGGAGTTCCAGGAACTCCCGGTCTGAAGCTGCTTCAAGGGACGCCTGAGGCTCCTTCACGACCACCCTGTCCATCCAGGACAGACATCCGTCCGGGACGGGCATTCAAAAGGGACGCCTTTTGTATGTCCGCTCTCCCGACACTCAAAGCCCCTCTAATCTGTTGCCATGGGCAATTCCGAATCCAGACTTAACCATAAGACCCCCCTCAGGTGTCTCCTCGAAAATTTTTCCAAATTGGGATATTCTCAGAGTCTACACAAGGCACCAGAAAAGATTCTGAAGTCCCTTATATTCAGGCTTTGTTGGATGTACTCTGCCCCCTCCCCCCCCCAGATAATCCCCTCAGTTCCCCTGTCGCTGCCCACACCCGGTCCCACACACCCACGGGGCCACTGTCCTTGCCTCCCACTTCATCTCCCAGTCCGCCCCTGATATCAGAAAGAACCTCAAGAAGGTTGAGGAGGGCCCTGAAACTCCCATCCAAGACCTGGTAAAAATGGCCTTTAAGGTTTTTAATGCCCGGGAGGAGACGGCTGAAGCAGCCCGCCAGGCGAGGCTCCAGCAGAAGGTAAGCCTCCAAACCCAGGCTCTGGTAGCTGCCCTCCGGCCGGCAGGGGACCTGAAAAGACACCAGGCCCCAAAAGGGGGACCTCGCTCGGCTCCAGGCACCTGTTTCAAATGCGGCAAGGAAGGCTACTGGGCCAAAGCCTGCCCACAGCCCAGGCCACCTACCAAGCCCTGCCCCCAATGCAAATCAATGGGACACTGGAAGTCGGACTGCCCGACCCTGGCTCAATCCTCAGCACCTCAATGCCGGGGAAATGAGACCCAGGATTTCCCAGCATTGGAGCTACTAGGGCTCATGGACGACTGAGGCGGCCCTGGTTCTGCGACTCCCGTCACCCTCGCCGAGCCCAGGGTCACGCTCCAGGTAGCGGGTAAGTCTATTTCCTTCTTAATAGACACGGGGGCTGCCTATTCTGTCCTCCCCTCCCATTCGGGCCTCATTTTTCCTTCCCAGGTCTCGGTTATGGGAATTGATGGGCTCCCTACAACCCCCAAACAAACGGCCCTACTTAACTGCATCTTCGAAGGCCACCCGTTCTCCCATTCCTTTTTAGTAATGCCTGCCTGCCCAGTTCCACTCTGGGGAGAGATATCTTATCTAAACTCCATACTACCATCTCTTTCCTCCCCCAGCAGCCGCATCTAATAGCTTTACTCTCTGGCCCTACCCAGGCTACTGCCTCAGCTTCCGCGGTCCAGCTCTTACCGGCAGTCCACCCTGGGGTCTGGGACACAAACACCCCCTCGGTTGCCTCACATCACGCCCCCATCCTTATCAAATTAAAAAACCCATCATCTTACCCCAATCGCCCCCAATTTCCCATCTCTCAGGCTCACCAACTAGGACTCCACCCCATTATATCTAAACTCAGAAGCCAGGGCCTCCTCATTCCTACCAACTCCCCCTGTAACTCCCCCATTCTGCCTGTTAAGAAACCCTCGGGGCAGTACCGCCTTGTCCAAGACCTTTGCATAATTAATTCAGCGGTCATACCCATCTCCCCTGTAGTCCCAAACCCCTATACCCTCCTCTCTCATATTCCCCCCCATACTACTCATTTCTCGGTTCTTGACCTAAAGGATGCTTTCGTTACCATCCCGCTACATCCTGATTCCTATTTTCTCTTTGCTTTCACCTGGGAAGATCCGGTCTCCAATATTTCCCAACAGTTAACATGGACTGTCCTCCCTCAAGGATTCCGAGACAGTCCGCACCTCTTTGGTCAGGCTCTTGCTCAGGACTTAAGGGAATGTGATCTGTCCCCATCCACTCTTCTCCAATATGTAGACGATCTTCTCATCTGCTCCCCCTCTGAAGGAGATAATATCTCAGCCACCACCGCTCTCCTCAATTTTCTTTACACCAAGGGTTACTGGGTGTCTGCACAGAAAGCCCAGATCGCGACTCCCTCTGTGACCTATCTAGGGCTCCTTGTCACTCTGACACACCGGGCAATCACCTCTGACAGGTTGCAGGCCCTTAGGGACTTACAACCCCCGACCTCGGAAATTCAGTCCTTTCTTGGGCTTATGGGGTTCTTCAGGCACTGGATTCCCAATTTTGCCCTAGCCAGACCACTCTACCAGGCAGCCAGAGACACCCCCGAGGGACCCCTGACCTCCCCTAAGGAGGTCCGCCGGGCTTTCCAGACCCTCCTTGAGGCTTTGTGCTCTGATTCAGCTCTTGCTCTCCCCAATCCCCAACGACCTTTTCTCCTCTATACAGACGAAAAATGTCACTTAGCCATAGGGGTCTGGTTCAGCCACTTGGCCCCATCCTGGTCCCTGTTGCTTACCTCTCAAAGCAGCTGGACCCCACTGTTCATGGATGGCAGCCTTGCCTCCGGGCCCTTGCAGCAGCGGCAGAACTCACCACGGAGGCACTGAAGATCAACCTACAACAGCCCCTTCAGGTTTTCTCCCCCCACTGCCTTACCGACCTCCTCTCGCATCAGGCCCTGGCCCACCTTGGGCCCTCTAAGCTTCAATTATACCATCTCCTCTTTATAGAAAACCCTTCAATCTCTCTTTCAAGCTGTGGCTCCCTCAACCCAGCAACCCTTCTGCCTGCCTCAGACCAGCAAGTCCCCACACACTCCTGCTTAGAAATCCTGGAACATCATCAGTCTCCCCGGCCTGACCTGGCTGACCATCCCTTGCCTAACGCCCACCACACTCTCTATATTGATGGCAGCTCCATCCTGGACCCCTCCGGGACCAGACAGGTGGCCTATGCTGTAGTTACTGACTCTAACATCATTGAAGCCCGACAGCTCCCCACGGGGACCACCTCACAACAGGCTGAACTGATTGCTTTAACCCGTGCTCTCATATGGGCTAAAGATAAAATAGTCAACATCTACACTGACTCCAAATATTCCTTTCTGATCGCACATTCCCACTGTATGATCTGGAAGGAACGAGGCTTCCTCACCACCAAAGGCACCCCGGTCCTAAATGGAAAACTCATCGAAAAACTCATCCGAGCCATCCAGCTCCCCCTGCAGGTAGCTGTTATTCACTGCCAGGGCCACCAGACTTCGAACTCTCCTGTAGCTAAGGGAAATGCTTTCGCTGATAAAACGGCTCGATCCACCGCTCGCCTGGGGCGGGCTCCTGCTATCTGTTTTCTTTCAGGCTCCTATACTCCACAATACTCAGCCACAGAATTAAAGTCTCTCCAGTCTTCTCCCGGGGTCCACTTCAAGGATGGATGGGCCTTTCAAGACGACCTCCTAATTCTTCCAGACGCCCAAAGACTGCAAATACTGTCGGAGATCCACAAGTCTCTCCACATAGGCCCCGACGCCCTTCACCGATTCTTATCCCCAATCCTCCACCCTGACAAACTCCGGCCGGCTATCCAGGCTGCACATGCCTCATGTTCTGTCTGTTCCAGGTCCAACAGCCAAGGAGCTTGCCATGTGCGCAGGCCCCTACACCAAATGCGGGGTCACCTGCCAGGACAAGACTGGCAGATAGACTTCACTCATATGCCTAAACACAAACAACTAAAATATCTTTTAACCATGGTTGATACTTTTTCAGGTTGGCTCGAGGCCCTCCCAACCACCTCAGAGACTGCAGAAACTATAGCCACTCACCTACTGAAAGACATCATCCCTCGCTTTGGGCTGCCAAACTCCATACAATCAGACAACGGGCCAGCTTTCATCTCCAAGGTCACTGAAGCGGTCTCGGTCTCTCTTGGCATCAAATGGAAACTACATGCGGCCTATCACCCCCAGTCCTCGGGTAAGGTTGAGCGGGCCAACGGCCTCATCATGGAACATCTAACCAAACTCAGCCTGGAACTCCGTCAGTCCTGGCCTGACCTGCTACCCCTGGCCCTTACCCGTCTTCGAGCCACGCCTCGGGGACCCTCTCACCTCAGTCCTTTTGAACTTCTATATGGAAGACCCTTCCTCCTTCCTACTCCATCTATAGACTCCCCACCCCCTCTGGCCTCATACCTGCCCTACCTTTCCCTCCTTCGCTCCCTCCTCCGAGAACATGCTAACCGTACCCTTTCTAAACCTGGACCTGACCTGGGATCGGAGCTCTCCAACCCATTTCACCCAGAGACCGGGTACTAATCAAGACCCTCTCTCCCCGACCCCTACACCCTAAATGGGAGGGACCGTACACCGTGGTTCTGACTACTCCCTCTGCAGTTAAGGTGTTGGGGATCTCTGCCTGGATCCATCTCTCTAGGATAAAGAAAGCCCCGATTCCAGAAGAGCAACCAGTCCCGGAGCCTCGCTTCACCTGCACTCCATTAGGGCTGACCAAAATCAGAATATACAAGATGCCCTAATTGGATCATACATGATAAGTCATTATGATTCTGCTATACATCTTTCTGACTCTGGCCTCGCCCCTGGTTGCCCACTCATTCTTGCCGCCTTCTCTCCTTTGCTTCTGGAATCCTCCCATCTGTTTCGTACCCTGAATTTGACCCAACGCCTCCTCTATAAGGCCAATTCCACATTTGCGCCTGACTGTTGGGTCTGCCTATCCCTGTCCTCCTCAGCCTACTCTGCCATATGTGTGGGTCCACCACCTATATGTGTCTCCCCACTAACTGGACCGGCACCTGCACCTTGGTATATCTCACCCCCAACCTCAATATAGTCCCCCAGGAAGCCTCCCTGCCTGTTCCCAACATCACCCTGATTAATAGCACAATGCATTCGGGAAAGGCGAGATCAATCTTGGAGCACCTGGTTCAATTCCAACTGGGCACACTGGGTTTTGCCGCTTATGGGTCCCCTAACTCTCCTTTTTCTAGCCCTAGCCTTCGGACCCTGTCTCCTGCGACTGCTCTCCTCCCTACTACAAAACCAACTGAAGGCCTTCACCAGCCAGACGGTGCACGAGATCTTGATGCTAAGCCATTATCAACCTCTCACCAGATCCTCAGGCCCGGATCATGCCGACATGGGCCCCCTCCCCTAACGCCGCCCCTGTCCAGCAGGAAGTAGCCAGAAAGACACCTGCGCCCCTTTGTCATTATCACAGAGTCGGGAATATCCGATGGCCTGGGGGACTGGCGCCAGGCAAAGTGCTCGACCATTGTCTCCTTGGTCAGCCTTGTCTCCCACCCTGAGGGGTCTGCCTCGAGCCTATAGATTAACTCCCATCTTGCTCTTATCGATTAACATTCCAGAGGTTCCATGCATAGCCCCCGCAGGGCCAAACCCTAAGAGACAAATTCCAGATACAACAGGCAGATATAAAAGACACGAGCCCCTACATTGAGCGCGGCTTCTAGGACTCGAACCCCGGAGTCTGTGAACCCGCCCGGAGTGTACCCAATAAAGCCTGATCCCTGTTTATTCGGCTGATTGGCTCTCCAGTCTCTTCTCTGTTTTATTCGGCGGCGCCCCCGATTCCTTACATTGAGGTCAAAAGGTTTAACAGTAAACACATGCAAAGGTGAGTGAGGATGAACAAAAAGTAGAAAAGAAAATGAGGGATTATTAAAGAAAACGTGCCAGCCATGACCAGACATGAATGTATTTTTTTCAACTCTTTATGTCATGATTATAATACTGGAGGTCATCGATTTGAAACTTAACTATATATGATTCTCTTCTCAATCACTTTCAGTGTAAATCACTGTTGTGTTCAATAACAATTTGCTATTGCTCTGGGGAGATGGTGCAAAGTAGATTGCATGTTCCCACACTACCATTCAGGCGTGTTGATATGAGGCAAAGCCCCTAAGACACCATTCTCTTGGAACAGTGGACATACAGGAGGGAGTGCCTGACCTGCCTTTCTTGCTTAACTCTCCTTTAAATGTATTTACATATATTTTTCTCCTTTAAATATATTTAAATGACGTTATAGAAAACGTATCATTTAAAGCTTACCAATCCTCTTTGATCAAATGTATTAAAAAAAACTTAAGTCCCAGGGAAACTTATACAATTTTTAAATGATGTTACTCCTAATATAGATTTATTATCATCATGTATTCACATATCTTCCATAAGCCAAAAAATTAAGCTTTTCAGAAAAAAAAATAACTTAGAAAAATTTGAGTAAGCACCAACCTGAAAGTTCTTGGAACTGACCTCTACACCAACATTTAGTGCCTTTCACTGAGGAAGGAACGAGCTTTAGGCAGCTAATCTACAAGAAACCAAATCAAGAAAACCTCAATAGAAATATTTTATCTGGAGATAATAGACTTAGATGTTAAAAGTCTTGACATAATATCAAAAGGTTGCTACCATCGCCACACATCTATTTACAGTGTTGGCCTCTTTGGTAATAGAAATTAGTTCACAGTTAATAAAACAGAATACAATTTCAAAGAATTAAATAAATGAATCAAACTGGTTTCTCAACAGTCATGATAAACTGAGTGAGATTTATAAAATAATCCAACATTTTGGATGCATAATCAGCTATGCCTGTTATGCAAGAGTATTTATTTCACCTTTAATTTCCCAATTGTCTTAGAAATAATCTTTTGGTAGCCTCCATCACAAAATAGAAAACTGCCATTAATTTTCTTCTCTGCATAAATTTAAAGCTGTTATTGAATAATGTATGCATTAGTAGTTGTCATTTTACTAAAGGAGTATTCTTAGGCAGATAACCATTATGATCCTAATTTTCCATGGGGAACATTCTGGCACCACAATAGTTATTTCTGTCATTTAGAAAAATTATTGGGTCACTTGAAGCACACATTATATACATAAAATTTAAGAGATAGACAGACATTTGAGATCAAGCATTTAGAAAGAGGTTTCAAGCCCCTTGGCAGAAGTTAAGTGACGTACCAGGGTATATTTCCAAGAAGCCTAATCAAAACCAAATGTTTCTATATTTTATGCTAAAGAACTCAGAAATGATGGTTTGAACAAAAGAGATTTTATTGTGTATAACTCAGATCTTTCATAAGCAATGATATTGAAACCCATCAGGAGATAGGTAGTAACTTCATATTTAGTGATCATTTTAACTGTATTAAAAAAGTGGATATCAAGTCAACAGCATATGTTTCCACAGGGCCACAAAACTATCCACTTATGTTTTAACATTTAGGAAAACACTGATACTATTGAATAATCCAAAATTTTCTTGACTGAGCTATAATAGAGCCCTTTTAAGGGCAAGAGACATCCTGTTCCAACCCATTAGGAAAAAAAAGGCATTGATTGGAGCTAATTAGCTGGCGTGTATTGCTCCTTACACTGTCTAAAGGGCAGGGATTTAATGTAGGATCTGGGCCTAAAATGGAAAACTAGATTCATGTAATTTTCCAACTCTGATTCATAGTGGCTCCCGAAGTGCCTGGCATAATGTACAGGTTTAATAAATACCTGATAATGGATTATAAGGTCATATCTTCAGTTTACAAGAAAATGTACTATTATCTACTATTGTCATCTGTCATGAGAACTGGAAGGAAGTAGGACATGAGGTCCACTGATTTACCAATCTGTGTTTGGTTACTCAATGGCAATGATATCTGAGAAGTATTCACACTGTGGTCCTAAACTGGGAGGGTTATCAGTGGATGGGATCTATGAACTGAGAATAATTTCAAATTGGAATGTTTGTTCAGAATAAGTGGAAAGTATAACTGGTGACTATTACATTTGGTAAATTCCTGTTAGACATAAAGGTAAATATTGGTAACTATGCTTATTAGGCACTCAGGTATGATGCACAATGATTTCCATCTTAGGGAATTGAGATATATGCTTACTTTCACATGGGAGAGGCTTTCATGGGAGGCTGAATTTTTACCTATTTGGGTTGCAAGATAGTTTCCTTATTCTCTCATTTCTAGCCAAGCCTCTGGGCTGCTCTGAAATCTATGTTTGCCATATAAAAGTGAGTTTTTGTATAAAGCTACATCTTTCTCAAAATCCACATTGTAAATGGTTCTAGCTCAAATAACAGAATACCTATAGGCATGAAGACCCCTGAAATACTACCTTAATGAAAGGTCTCTGTTGGAACTTGGCCATGTTTATTTAACCATGTTTCTCCAATTTCATCTGGATGGAAATGCAGTTTGACATGGTATATCAGTAGCCTCTAGATACAATCCACGCTATTCCAATCTTTGCAATTCTGGTTCCTGAGGGCCTAGCTCTTTCATCAAATCAATTCCCCAGAGGATCTGAACCTCACTGTGATAATTGCCCCTATCAGTAGCTGAGTCTATCTTTATTTCTGAAGTTATCTGAGTTTGTTCCACATTCTGATTTTCTTGATATCTGCAATGACCCCTATTGGTGATTTTTATTCTTGCCTGTGGTTTTCCCACTATGCCTCTGTTTATGGGGAGGAGGTCTTTCCTTGGCTTTCCCTAAGAATGAGCTTCTGCTTGGCTGGTGTGGCTCAGTGAATTGAATGTTAACCCATGGATTGAGAAGTCCCAGTTCGATTCCTGGTCAGGGCACCTGCCCGGGTTGAGGGCTCAATACCCAGTAGGGGGCATGCTGGAGGCAGCCAATTGATGTTTCTCTCTCATATCGATGTTTCTTTCTCTCTCTTCCTTCCTCTCTCTCTAAAAAATCAATGAAAACATATAAAAATAAATTAAGATGTTTTAAAAAATGAGCTTCTGAGCTCCAGATTGCTCTCTGGACTCATAGTATCTGTCTATACCTGGATCCTCAACCACTGGTAGGGTCACCTGTCAACCCCTGACTTATCCCAAACCTTTAGCCCCAGATATTTTCCATAAAATCTGAAATGCCTCTGCCCAAGCCCCAATGATACACCTCATTATCTTGACTCAAAACAGAAGAGCATAATATAAAAAGGCCAACCAAGAGAATTTCCTGCAGTGTGTGGCATAGGAAGTAAGAAATAAGTCTGGCCCAGTTTGTGAGGCTCAGTGGTTGAGTATCAACCCATATACCAAGAGGTTGCTGGTTCAATTCCTTGTCAGGGCACATACCCAGGTTGTGGGCCTAATCCCCAGTGGGTGGCATGCAGGGGGTAGCCAGTCGATGTTTTCTCTCATTGATGTTTCTATCTCTCTCTCTCCCTCCCTTCCTCTCTCTCTCTCTCTAATATCAATAAAAAACAAATTAAAAAAAGAAAAGAAGTAAATCTGCATGAGCACTCTGTAGATTTTATGTGGCAAAATATATGGGTGATTCCCAGGAGACTAAGAATAGTGTAAAGATTAAGAAGTCGGTGTTTATTTTCATGACCTATAATTAACTTTACTGGGAAGAATTTCAGAAAAAGTTAAAATCTAAGCTCCGTGGATGTGTTCATTTGCAAATTGTGACAGTAAACGTTAGTTATATTATTCTTTTATTTGATACTCCAAACTTTAAAGTTATGCATATATAAAAAGTGCCAGGATGTTCATTCAAAGTAAGATGACATCATCGGTTCTCAATAAGGTAGTTCTCAAACTACACTTACATTGTTGACACCAGAGGAATTAAAAATACAATCATCTTCAGTACTAAACCTCCACTGTTATAGATACTTAAAATCTCCTTAACAGAGTTTACAAATATATTTTTTAAATCTTACTATCAGAACTGATGTCAACTTTTTCAGTAAAGCCTTCAGTTAAAACAAAACAAAACCAAACAAAAAACTCACAAATAGGTGGCGCTTGCCGCCTGGAACAAGGCAAAGTAATAGTGAGAATATGGTGTCTGCTGGCCTCCTTTTCAGAGAACACCCAGCAGGCTTCCAGATGCAGGCAAAACAAGATGCCTGCCCCTCAGGCCAAGGCTTCAAGACCAGCAAATGAGCTTCATTCAGACTGAACACCTTGCCATCCTCTGGTGCTTCTACACTGGGCCCTGGGCCAGATAAGACTGTAAGGAGGGCACCAACCCATTTAGGGCCATCACAGTTCACCATAGCCAGTGGGACTCAGTAGGTATTGGTTTTCAAAGCTAAATGTTTTGAGAAATTATCTTTCAGGTGCAGGTCCTAAAAAATTATTCGTCTGCCCAGGCACTAACCTAAGCAACTTCTCATGTGTCTTCTTATTTGATGTTAATAACCATCCTATGATATGAGAAATTTCCCCATTTATCAGATAGGGAAACTGAAATTTTGAAAGGACTATGGTGACATCATTAATGTCACAGAGTTAGCAAAGACCTAGGGGTTAAATGTAAGGTATCTATTTTCCACAATTGCTTACTCGTAAAGTGTGAATTTGATTTTGTATATGGACACATTATAATGATGGAATGTTAAGTAAATTCTCATTGAAGTTGAAATTCTGAAGAACTCAAGTTACCTGAATTACAGAATCATTGTATGCAATATCTGTAGGAAGTGATTGGTAGCAGTATTTAAATTTATTCCTTTGTGGTCTGCTTAATTTCCCAAATGATTTGAGGCAATGACAAGACTGCTGTGTTTTTTTAGGCCTACAGTGAATCAATGCATAGTATTTATTTTATTTTGTTTTGTTTTATTAATTTACTTTTGTTACAGATATTTCTCCTTTTTCCCCCATTGACACCCTCCTCCCCATCTCCCCTCCATCCTGTCCCCAGCTTTGTTGTTCAGGTCCATTGGTTATGCATACATGCATATAAGTTCTGTGGTTTATCTCTTCCCTCCAGCCCCCACCCCCTCAGTCTGTACCCTGCTTCCACGTATCTGGGTCTACCCTGTTCCTCAGACTGTTATGTTCATTATATTCCACAGAAAAGTGAGATCATGTGATATTTGTCTTTCTCTGCTTGGCTTGTTTTGCTTAGTAAAATACTTTCCAGGTCCCTCATGTCATCTCAAAAGATAAGAGATCTTTCTTTCTTACAGCTGCATAGTACTCCATTTTGTATATGTACCAAAACATTTTTACCCATATGTCTCCTGATGGACACTTAGGCTATTTCCAGATCCTAGAGATTCTGGTATATATATTCTTTCTGATTGGTGTTTCAGAATTCTTTGGGTATATTCCTAAAAGAGGGATCACTGGGTCAAATGGCAGTTCAATTTTTAATTTTTTGAGGTAACACCATATTGTTTTCCATAGTGGCTGCACCAGTCTGTATTCCCACCAGCAGTGTACTAGAGTCCCCTTTTCTCCACACCCTCGTCAACACTTGTTGTTTGATGATTTGTTGATGGTGGCCATTCTGACAGGTGTGAGGTGATACCTCTTTGTTGTTTTAATTTAATGCATATTATTTTTTAAATTAACTAGCAACATAATGTGTTAGGTGGTCTATGGAAATCTTAGTGGATGCTGTGATCGGACTGATTATTGGAAAGCAAAATATTCCGAGCCTATGGTTTATAATTGTTGTTTTTTGGAAATAAAATTTTTTATCTCATGAAACTTCAGATTCAGACATTGAGCCAGTATTTGCCAAAGACCTACATGAAGAGATGTTTCTTAAAGTCAGGAACCACTTGTTTTACTCATTCTCAATACATAGAATTAACTCAGTGGCTACTACAGAGAAGTATTCCTGATAATTAATCACATTTAAATGATGCTGTTTAATGCAAATAAATAGGTTTTTTTTTAATCACAAGTTATATTGCTAAAATAATTTTTATTATTTACTGTTTATTTTTCTCTGCTCTCTATTTTATGTGGTGTCAGGAGGTATAATAAACCTTGATTAGTTGGCCAGTTTAATTGAAAACTGTTTTAAAAAGTTAAAAAGTGATCTTTTTGAAATATGGCGGTAGAGTGAATGGAAGCTACACAGACCATCACCCAGGACCAAACTGGAATTACAACGAAAATAAGGACAAATCGTCAGGAAAAAGCAACTTGGAGGACCATATAACCAGGGACTCTGACTCAATCCTGGGAGGACTGCGGAGGCACGAGAAGGGGGCTGAAAGCCCACGGTTGGCAATGGCCTGAGCTGTGAGCAGTGCCCTCAGGGTAAACTCCCAAGCAGCTCCACAGTTCAGAGCCGGGAAAGACGCTAAAATGGCCAGAACCACTTACCTTGGCCTCCGGGAGAGGGAGGGCAGACTGGACTGGAACTGTGTGGGGACACTTGGGATTTGGAGGGCTCTCAGAACTTTTGCTGAGTTGCGCCATGCAAAACAGTGGTCATCTTACTCCTTCCCAGGGTTCTGGGGAGAGGTGGCGGCCCCTCCCTCAGAGATTCAACCCAACCCGGTGGCCATTAAAATGCAAATTGAGACCCACTAACAACCAGCATCTGCTCCACCTTCAGGAAATCCCCTTATGCTGAACACCTGAGGGAGTTTTTCATTGAACTGAGAAGCCAAGGCTTTTCAAGTAACCTCTATTGATAACCTCCAGGCAAAAAGCTAGAGGATAACTGTACCATTCCTAGGCTCACAACTCTAACCATGAATGTAAGACTTGACAGTGGTGTTTAACGTGGATCCTCCCTGGCTCATCCAAACCCAGGTGAGGGAGCCATAAACAGCAGAACACCAACACCCACAGGAAAATTTGGCAGGCTCCAAAGCCCACCATGATAGCCAAAATGGTAAAACACAGAAACAAAACTCAAATGAAAGAACAAGAGACCTCTACTGAAGATGAGATAAATGAGGTGCAGTAAAGGAAGTTAACAGAGCTAGAATTCAGAGCCATGCTCTTGAGGAAGCTCAACAGCATGTGTAAGAACATAAACACCATGAGTGAACACATAGAAATGTTGAAAATCAACCAACTGGAATTTAAAAACCACCAAGAAGAAATGAAGAATGACATATCAGAAACAAAGAACACATTGGAAGGTCTAAACAGCAGAGTAGAGGAAGCGGAAGACAGGATCAGTGAATTAGAAGACAGGGTAGAAAAAATCAACCAATCAGAAAACCAAAAAGAAAAAAACAATTAAAAAACAGAAACACAGCTTAAGAGAACTGTGGGACAACTAGAAACATAATATTTGCATCATAGGAGTCCCCAAAGAGGAAGAAAATGAGCAAGGGTTAGAGAATATATTTCAAGAAAGAGTGACAGAGAACTTCCCTAATTTGGTGAAAAGAGGGCATTCAAGTTCAAGAAATACAAAGAGACTCAAGTAAGAAGAACCCAAACAGGTCCACACCAAGACACATAGTAATCAAAATGCCAAAAATTTAGGGCAAACAGAGAATCCTAAAGGCAGCAAGAAATAAGCAACAGGTTACCTACAAAGGGAACCCCATAAGGCTCTCAGCTGACTTCTCAACAGAAACACTACAGGCCGGAAGGGAGTGGCATGAGGTAATCAAGGTCATGAAAAACAAGGATCTGAATCCAAGACCACTCTACCCAGCAAGGCTATCATTCAAAATAGAAGGTCAAATAAAGAGCTTCCCAGACAAAAACAGGCTAAGGGAATACATTAGCACCAAACCATCACTGCAAGAAATGTTAAAAGGACTGCTGTAATTAGCAGGAGAAATAGGAAGAAAAATATAACTACACTAAACAAAAATGGCAATAAATAAGTACATATCAAGAATCACCTTAAATGTAAATGGATTGAATGCTCTGATAAAAAGACACAGAGTAGCAGATTGGATAAGAAAGCATGACTCATATATTTGTTGTTTACAAGAGACCCAGCTCACAACAAAAGACTCACATAGATTGAAAGTTAAGAGATGGAAAAAACATCTTTCAAGCAAACGGAAAGAAAAAAAAGCTGGGGTACCAATACTCATATCTGATAAAATAATTTTCAAAGTGAAGGCCATAACTAGAAACAAAGAAGGCCACTACATAATATTGAAAGGATATATCCAACGGAAGATATAACTTTGAACATATATGCACCCAATATAGGAGCTCCAAATATATTTAAAATTTTCTGGAAGACTTCAAAGGAGAGACTGATAGCAATACAATCATAGCAGGGGACTTCAACACCCCGTTGACACCACTGGATAGATACTCTAGACAAAAAATTAGCAAGGAAATAGAGACTCTAAATGAAGCACTAGACCAAATGGATTTAATAGTTATCTACAGAGAATTACACCCTAAAACTACAGAATTCACAAAAGAAAACACTAATTTTCATATCAGTTTATTCCCTCTGTTAGTTCAGTTTTAAGAAATGGGGAACAGAAGCATTATCAACCAAAGCTTTTAGAGGAAACATATTCAAGTGCTTACATATTCAAATACATCAACCAATTATGCAAAAAGTGATTAGGCAGCCAATTGTGTTGAAAATGGGCTTGCTCATTCAGAGGAGACCACTCCCCAGGTTTTACCCACTTGCTCTTCTTCAGTTCTGAGTTCAGTTAGCACCAGTCCATTTCCATTTCCATTAGCCAGTGGCCTAGTGGTTGAGTGTCAACCCATGCACGAAGAGGTCACCAGTTTGATTCCCAGTCAAGGCACTTGCCCAGACTGTGGGCTAATTTCCCAGTGGGGTGCATGCAGGAGGTGCCAATTGATGTTCTCTCTCATTAATGTTTCTATCTCTTTCTCACTCTCCCTTCCTCTCTCTCTCTCTAAAATCAATAAAGAAAATAAAGTTAAAAAGAAAATATAATGTGGCCACAAGTTAGTAAGAATCCGTCTTCAAAAAACCCCAAAGTAGTCAGGCTAGAAATATGTCTCTCCAGTCTTTCCTGATAACTCTAACAGTCTTTTTTATCCAAGGATGATGGTAATTAATGAGTAGTTACATTCCAAGTGTTGTGAACAGTATATTATATTTAAAACATGTAATGTCACAAATGTGGTTCAAATTATTTTTTTGTTTACATGTCATATGAACAGTCACTCAATTCAAAAGAATGCAGGGTAATAGAAAAATAGTGGTGGAGTGAGTGGAAGCTATACAGACTGTCTCCCAGGACTAAACTGAAATTACAACTAAAATAAAGACAAGTTCTCTGGAAAAAACAACAGAAGAGCAGCTGGAGAGAACCCTTATGCCCAGGGATGTAAAGAGGACCCCCAATTAAGACTGGTAGGAGCTGAACGGGTTCAAGAGGGCTGACTGGGTGCCCATGTGCAGCAGCTGAGACCTGTCTTAGCTGTGGGAGTTCCCTCAGAGAAGTCAGGGGTTGAAACCCCAAGCTGGATCCCTAGCACAGAGTGGTAAAACAGGGAAAGGTGTCCACATAACACCTGGCTGAGAAAAATACTAGAGCAGAGGTTTTGTCCCACAGGGAGTGATTCAGTGCACTAAATCACAGCTACAACCTCTCACCTTGGGCTTTGGCAGAGGGAGGGCAGACTGGACTGGAACTGTACGAAGAGAGTCTGGGGTTTGTGGCACTGGGTAGAGAGCTGGGAAGGAGGCCATCAGTTTTATGGTGAATCACTCCCTAATAGAGCAGTAGCCAAGTTACTCAAAGAACCCCTTCCCAGAGCCCCGGAGAGAAACAATAGCACCTCCTTTGGGAGTTTAACACCACCCCAATCTAAGGATTCAACCTGAGGCCCATTAACATCTAGAGGCTATCAGCAAGCAAGGAGGGGAAAAAAATAAAACCTCTGAGAGATTTGATATTTGGACTTGATTCTCAGTATTGAGGGTCCTGGTTCTGAAAACTGAGCTGTGAAGGCTAAAACCAGAGTTCCTATGCTGAGACCCTCCCACATAGCTTTAGTAGCCTCTCTGTCAAGTAGCCCCATCAGAGCTGTTTTAGCAACTGCCTCTCTTTTGGGAATTGAATATCACCCTGAAGCTCTGGGGACTGAGCTGTGAAGGCAGAGGGCTGGACCCATTGCTGAGCCAAAAATCCACACTGCAGAAACCACTTTCTTATAAAAGCAACTTTTAGCCAAGGGAGGGCAATTGACCCACCCACTGAAAATCCTCTTACCTGTACACCTGAGAAATTTTTTACACAGCTGAGAGCCATAACCTGAAGCTCATTAAGTAACCAAGACTAATAGCCTGTAGACAAAAGCTATAGGATAATTAAATCTTTGCTTGTCCTGCAAATCTACCCAGAAAATTAAAATTTTACATTGCTGTTTAACATAGGCTCTTCCACACTCATCCAAGTGCAGTAGTGGAGCCACAAACAGTGGACACCAATGCCCACAAGGAAAATTTGGCAGGTTGCAAACCACTGAGACAGCCAAAATTGTGAAATAAAGAAACAAATCCCAAATGAAAGAATAAGAGAATTCTAAAGAAGAAGGGATAAATGATTATGAGAGTATTAATTATGAGAGTAATGATTATGAGGAAGCTCAACAGCCTAACAGTATAGAAAAAATAAAAATCAACCAATTAGAAATTAAAAACCACCAAGTGGAAATGAAGAATGACATAGCAGAAATAAAGAACATATTGGAAGAAATAAACAGTAGACTAGAGGAAGCTGAGCATCAGATCAGTGAGTTAGAAGACAAGGTAGAAAAAAAAATCACCCAATCAGAGAACCAAAACGAAAAAAAAAGAAAAAAAATTAAAAAACAGAAGGACAGTTAAGAAAACTGTAGAACAACATGAAACATAACAAAATCTGCATTATGGAGACCGAAAAATGGCGGCGGAGTGAACGGAGCTACACAGACCGTCTCCCAGAACCAAACTGGAATTACAACTATAACACAGACAAATCGACGGGAAAAAACAACAGAAAAGCAGCTTGTGAGGGCCATACAACGAGGGACACTGACTCCATCCCGGTAGGCTTGCGAAGGCGCAAGACGGGGGCTGGGAGCCCACGGTCAGCAGCTCGGCAGCGGCCTTAGCTGGGAGCAGCGCCCGCGGGTTACACTCCCAGGCGGCTCCACAGCGCAGAGCCGGGACAGAGGCTGAAACAGCCACAGCCGCTCACCTTGTGCTCTGGCGGAGGAAGGGCAGACTGGATTGGAACTGCGTCGGGACACTCGGGGTTTGGAGGGCGCTCAGAGCTTTGGCTGAGTTGCTGCCACCCAGGACGGTGGCCACATTGCTCTTTCCCAGGGCTATGAGGAGAGGCAGCAGCCCCTCCCTCGGAGATCCAACCCCACCCTGTGGGCCACTGAAGTGCTAATTGAGGCTCACTAACAACCAGCATCTGCCCCACCCTCATGAAAGCCCCTTGGCTGAGCACCAGAGGGAGTTTTTCAATCAACTGACAACCCAAAACTCATCAAGTAACCTAGACTGCTAGCCTCCAGGAAAAAAGCTAGAGGATAACAGTACCTTTCCTGGGCTGGCAACTTTAACCAGGAAAGTAAGACTTGACAGTGGTGTTTAACGTGGGTCCTCCCTCGCTCATCTAAACACAGGAGAGGGAACCACAAAGAGCAGAACACCAACACCCACAGGGAGAACTTGACAGGCTCCAAAGCCCACAGTGATAGCCAAAATGGTGAAACACAGACACAGAAGCCAAATGAAAGAGCAAGAGACCTCCACCGAAGATGAGATCAATGTGGAGCAATTAGGCATGTTAACAGAGCTAGAATTCAGAGTCATGATCTTGAGGATGCTGAACAGCATGAGTAAGGACATAGAGACACTGAAAATAAGCCAATTGGAAATTAAAAACCAACAAGAATAGATAAAAAATGACATGTCAGAAATGAAAAACACATTGGAAGGTTTAAAAAGCAGAGTAGAGGAAGCTGAGGACCGGATCAGTGAATTAGAAGACAGGGTAGAAAAAATCAACCAATCAGAAAAAAAAAAAGGAAAAAACTATTAAAAAACAGGAAGACAACTTAAGAGAACTATGGGACAACTGGAAACGTAATAATCTTCACATCATAGAAGTCCCCGAAGAAGAAGAAAATGAGCAATGGATAGAGAATATATTCAAAAACATAGTGAGAAAAAACTTCCCTAATTTGGTGAAGGAAGAAAGCATTCAAGTTCAAGAAGCACAGAGAGTCCCAAGTAAGAAGAACCTAAACAGGCCCACACCAAGACACATAGTAATTAAAATGCCACAAATTAAAGACAAAGAGAGAATCCTAAAAGCAGCAAGAGATAAGCAACAGGTTACCTACAAAGGGAACCCCATAAGGCTCTCAGCTGACTTCTCACAAGAAACACTACAGACCAGAAGAGAATGGCATGAAGTAATCAAAGTCATGAAAAACAAGAATCTGAATCCAAGACTACTCTACTCAGCAAGGCTATCATTCAAAATAGAAGATCAAATAAAGAGCTTCCCAGACAAAAAAAGGCTAAGGGAATACATTAGCACCAAACCATCACTGCAAGAAATGTTAAAAGAACTGCTGTAATTAGCAGTAGAAATGGGAAGAAAAATAGAACCACACTAAACAAAAATGGCAATAAATAAGTACATATCAATAATCACCTTAAACGTAAATGGATTGAATGCTCCCATAAAAAGACACAGAGTAGCTGATTGGATAAGAAAGCATGATTCATCTATATGTTGTTTACAAGAGACCCACCTCTCAACAAAAGACTCACATAGGTTGAAAGTGAAGGGATGGAAAAAAATTTGCCAAGCAAATGGAAAGCAAAAAAAAGCTGGGGTAGCAATTCTCATATCTGATAAAATAGATTTCAAAATGAAGACCATAACTAGAGACAAAGACGGCCACTACATAATATTGAAAGGATCTATCCAACAGGAAGATATAACCTTGATAAACATATATGCACCCAATATAGGAGCACCAAAATATATTAAAAATCTTCTGGAGGACTTCCAAGGAGAAATCAACAACAATACAAGCATAGCAGGGGACTTCAACACCCCATTGACAGCACTGGATAGATCCTCTAGGCAAAAAATTAGCAAGGAATCAGAGACTCTAAATGAAGCACTAGACCAAATGGATTTAATAGATATCTACAGAGAATTACGCCCCAAAACTACAGAATACACATTCTTCTCAAGTGCACATGGGACATTCTCAAAGAGAGACCACATGATAGGACACAAACTAAATCTCTACAAGTTCAAGAAGACTGAAATCATATCAAGCATCTTCTCAGATCACAATGGCATGAAACTAGAAATCAATTGCAACAAGGACATGCAAAGACATTTCAACACATGGAGGCTAAATAGCATATTATTAAACAATGAATGGGTCACCGAGGAGATCAAGGAAGAAATTAAAAACTTCCTGGAAACCAATGAAAATGAACACACAACAACACAAAATCTATGGGATGCAGCGAAAGCAGTTCTGAAAGGGAAGTTCATAGCAATACAGGCCTACCTCAAAAAACAAGAAAAATTTCTAATTGACTGTCTCACCTCACAACTTAAAGAATTAGAAAGCAAACAAAAAGAAAACCCCAGAGCAAGTAGAAGGAAGAAAATAGTAAAGATCAGAGCAGAAATAAATGACATAGAGACCAAAAAAACAATTCAAAGGATCAATGAAACAAAGAGCTGGTTTTTCGAAAAGATAAACAAGATTGATGGACCCTTAGCTAGACTCACCAAGAAACAAAGAGAGAGAAACCAAATACACAAAATCAGAAATGAAAGAGGAGAAGTAACAACCAACACCACGGAAATACAAAAGATCGTTAACAACTACTACGAACAACTATATGGCAACAAATTCGACAATCTAAGCAAAAAGGACAAATTTCTAGAAACACACAGTCTCCCAAAACTACTCCCGGAAGAGATAGAAAACTTGAACAGACCAATAACAACTAAGGAAATTGAAGAGGTAATCAAGACTCTCCCAGCAAACAAAAGCCCAGGCCCAGATGGCTTCACGGGGGACTTTTACCGAACATTCAAAAAAGAACTAACACCCATTCTTCACAAACTCTTTCAAAAAACTCAAGAAGAAGGAAGACTTCCAAACACATTCTATGAAGCCAACATAATTCTAATTCCAAAACCAGAAAAAGACACTACAAAGAAAGAAAACTACAGGCCAATATCCCTGATGAACATAGACGCCAAAATCCTGATCAAAATATTAGCAAATCGGATCCAGAAATACATCAAAAAAATTATTCACCATGACCAAGTGGGATTCATTCCAGGGATGCAAGGCTGGTACAATATTTGCAAATCAATAAACGTGATACGCCACATAAACAAAATGAAGAATAAAAACCACATGATCATATCAATAGATGCTGAAAAAGCATTCAACAAAATCCATCATCCATTTCTGATAAAAACGCTCAGCAATGTGGGAATAGAGGGATCATATCTCGACATAATAAAGGCCATATATGAAAGACCTACAGCCAACATCATACTCAATGGACAGAAACTAAAAACATTTCCATTAAAAACAGGAACAAGACAGGGATGTCCACTTTCGCCAATCTTATTCAACATTGTACTGGAAGTCTTAGCAACAGCAATCAGAAATGAAGAAAAAATAAAAGGGATCCAAATAGGAAAGGAGAAAGTGAAACTGTCATTATTTGCAGATGACATGATATTGTATAGAAAACACTAAAGACTCCATCAAAAATCAATTAGACTTAATAAATAAATTTGGCAAAGTAGCAGGATACAAAATTAACGTCAAGAAATCGACAGCATTCTTGTACACCAATGATGAACTCACAGAAAGAGAAACTGAAAAAACAATCCCATTTACCATCGCACCAAAAAAATTAAGATACCTAGGAATAAACTTAACCAAAGAAGTAAAGGACCTATTTGCAGAAAACTACAGGTCATTGAAAAAAGAAATAGAGGAAGATATAAAAAAGTGGAAGCACATACCCTGTTCATGGATTGGAAGAATCAACATCATAAAAATGTCCATACTACCCAAAGCAATCTATACATTCAATGCAATCCCCATCAAAATACCAATGACATATTTCATAGAACTAGAACAAATACTTCAAAAGTTCATAAAGACCAAAAAAGACCCCGAATAGCCACAGCAATCTTGAAAAAGAAGAACAAAGTAGGTGGGATCACAATACCAGATATCAGGTTATACTACAAAGCGACTGTAACCAAAACAGCCTGGTACTGGCACAAGAACAGGCATATAGACCAGTGGAACAGAACTGAAAACCCAGAAATGGACCCAAGGCAATACACTCAATTAATATTTGACAAAGGTGGCAAGAGCATACAGTGGAGTCAAGACAGCCTCTTTAATAAATGGTGTTGGGAAAATTGGACAGCTACATGCAAAAAAATGAATCTAGACCATAAACTTACACCATACACAAAAATAAACTCAAAATGGATAAAAGACTTAAATGTGACCTGTGAATCCATAAATATTCTAGAAGAAAATGTAGGCAACAAAATTTCGGACATCATACGGAGTAGAATTTTTACTGATACATCACCTAAGGCAACAGAAATAAAGGAGAAAATGAACACATGGGACTCCATCAAACTAAAAAGCTTCTGCACAGCAAAAGACACAATCATCAAAATGGAAAGGCAACCCACTGTATGGGAGAACATCATTGCCAATGATGTATCAGATAAGGGGTTAATCTCCAATATATATAGAGTGCTCATACAACTCCACAAAAGGAAGACAAAGAACCCAATTAAAAAATGGGCAGAGGAGCTGAATAGACACCTCTCCAAACAGGACATACAAATGGCCAAAAGACATATGAAGAAATGCTCAACATCACTAATCATCAGAGAGATGCAAATTAAAACAACAATGAGGTATCACCTCACACCTGTCAGAATGGCCACCATCAATAAATCATCAAACAACAAGTGTTGGCGAGGGTGTGGAGAAAAGGGAACTCTAATACACTGCTGGTGGGAATGCAGACTGGTGCAGTCACTATGGAAAACAATATGGTGCTACCTCAAAAAATTAAAAATTGAACTTCTATTTGACCCAGTGATCCCACTGCTGGGAATATACTCTAAGAAGCCTGAAACACCAATCAGGAAGAATATATGTACCCCCATGTTCATAGCAGCACTATTTACAATAGCTAAGATCTGGAAACAGCCCAAGTGTCCACCAGTAGACGAATGGATCAAAAAGCTGTGGTACATATACACAATGGAGTACTATGCAGCGGTAAGAAAGAAAGATCTCTTATCCTTTGAGACGACATGGAGGGACCTGGAAAGTATTATCCTACTTGAAAGAAGCCAAACAGAAAAAGACAAATACCACATGATCTCACTTATATATGGAATATAATGAACATAACAGTCTGAGGAATACAGTAGACCCAGACACATGGAAGTAGGGCACAGACTGACATCCCTCAGAAGAGGGGATGGGAGGGTGGGGTGGTGGGAAGAGATAAACCACAGAACTTATATGCATGTATGCATGACCAATGGACATGGACAACTAAGCCGGGGACTGGGTGGAGGTGGGGTGGGGTGGGGGGTGCCAATGGGGTAAAAAGGTAAAATAACTGTAACAAAAAAATAAATAAAAATTCATATTAAAAAAAAAATCTGCATTATGGGAGATACAGAAGAAGAAGAAAATGAGCAAGGGTTAGAGAATGAATATATTTGAAGAAATAGTGACAGAAAACTCCCCTAACATGGTGAAGGAAAAATGCATACAAACTCAAGAAGCACAGAGAGCCCCAAGTAAGAATACAAAGAGGTCCACACCAAGACCCATAATAATTCAAATGCCAAAATTTAAAGACAAAGAGAGAATCTTAAAGGCAGCAAGAAAAAAGCAACAGGTTACTTACAAAGGTACTCCCATAAAACTATCAACTGATTTATCAACAGAAACACTACAGGCCAGAAAGGAATGACATGAAATATTCAAGGTAAAGTAAAACAAATATCTGAATCCAAGACTACTCTATCTAGCAAGGCTATCATTCAAAATAGAAGGTAAAATAAAGAGCTTCCTAGATACACACACACACACAAAGGCTAAGGCAATATATTAGCACCAAACCAGCACTGCAAGAAATGTTAAAAGGACTGCTGAAATAAGCAGAAGAAATAGGAACAGAAACAACCAGAATTAAAAAAAAAAAAAAGGCAATAAATAAGTACACATCAATAATAACCTTAAATGTAAATGGATTAAATTATCTGATCAAAAGACACAGAGTAGCTGAATCAATAAGCAAACATGACTCATATAGATGTTGTTTACAAGAGACCTACCTCACAACAAAAGAGTCATATAGTTTGAAAGTGAAAAGATGAAAAAAAAAATTTTGAAGCAAATGAAAAAAAAAAAAGCTTAGGTAGCAATACTCATGTCTGATAAAATAGACTTCAAAATGAAGACCATAACTAGAAACAAAGAAGGCCACTACATAATAATGAAAGGATCAATCCAACTAGGGGATGTAACCTTGGTAAACATATATGCACCCAATATAGGAGCACCAAAATATATTAAAAATCTGGAGAATTTCAAAGGAGAAATTGACAGAAATGCAATCATAGCAGGGACATCAACACCCCACTGACATCACTGGATAGATCCTCTAGATAAAAAAATTAACAAGAAGACAAAGACTCTATGTACTAGATGAAGGGATTAAATATATATTTCTAGATAATTACACCACAAAACTGAGAAATTTACATTCTTCTCAAGTACATACAAGATATTCTCGAAGACAGACCACATGTCAGGACACAAACTAAGTCTCTACAATTTCAAGAAGATTGAAATCATATAAGCATCTTCTTAGATCAAAATGACATGCAACTAGAAATTCATTACTAAAAAAAAACACTCAAACACATTCAGACACATGAAGGCTAAACAGCCTGTTATGAAACAATGAATAGATTACCAAAGAGATCAAAGGAAGAAATTAAAAACTTCCTGGAAATCAATGAAAATGAACACACAACACAAAATCCATAGGATTCAGAGAAAGCAGTCCTGAGCATATCACACTATAGGTCTACCTCAAGAAATAAAAAAAAAAAATTCTAATTGACTATCTAAGCCAACACCTTAGAGAACTAGAAAGTAAACAAAAAGAAAAACCAAGAGCAAGTGTAAGAAAAGAAATAGTAAAGGTCAAAGCAGAAATAAATGACACAGAGACTAAAAATAAAACAATTCAAAAGGTCAATAAAAAAAGAGCTGGTTCTTTGAAAAGATACACAAGATTGATGGACCTTAGCCTGACTCACCAAGAAACAAAGGAAGTGGACCCAAATAAACAAAATCAGAATCGAAAGAGGAGAAATGATAACTGACACCAGAGAAATACAAATGATTGTTAAAAAATATTGTGAACAATTATATGCCAACAAAGTTGACAATCTAGGTGAAATGGACACATCTCTAAAATCACATGGTCTCCCAAAACTAAACTGGGAAGACAGAGAAAACTTGACCAGACCAATAACAAATGAGGAAATTAAAGATATAATCAATAAACTTCCAGCAAACAAAAGCCCGGGCCTGGACAACTTTACAGGTAGTTTTACCGAACACTCAAAGAAGAGCTAACACTTATTATCCTCAAACTATTCCAAAAAATTCAAGAAGAGGAAGACTTTCATACTCTTTTTATCGGGCCAGCATAATCCTAATTCTAAAGCCAGATAAAAACACTATAAAAAAAGAAAACTACACGCCAACATCCCTAATAAACACAGACGCCAAAATTCTTTTAAAAATATTAGCAAATTGAATCCAGGAATATGTTAAAAAAATTATTAACCATGACCAAGTGGGATTCATCCCTAGGATGCAAGGGTGGTACAATATTTGCAAATCAATAAATGTGATATACCACATAAACAAAATGAAAGATAAAAACCATATGATCACATCAATAGGTGCTGAAAAGGCTTTTGACAAAACCCAGCACCAGTTTCTGATAAAAATGCTCAGCAGTGTGTGAATAGAGGGACCTTATCTCATTGTAGTATAGGCTATATTGACAAACCTACAGCCAATAATATCATCCTCAATGGGCAAAAACTAAAAGCATTTCCCTTAAGAACAGGAACAAGACAGGGATGCCCACTCTTGCCACTTATTTAACATAGTACTAGAAGTCTTAGCCACAGCAATTAGAAAAGAAGAAAAAACAAAAGGTATTCAAATTAGAAAAAAGGAAGTAAAACTGTCATTATTTGCTGATGACGTGATAATGTATGTAGAAAACCCTAAAGACTCCATCAAAAATCTACTAGATTTAATAAATGAATTTGGCAAAGTAGCAGGATACAAAATTAATATCCAGACATCATTGTCATTCTTATACACCAATAATGAACACTCAGAAAGGGAAACAAAAAAAGTAATTACTGCTACAACAAAAAATGTAATAAAATACCTAGAAATAAACTTAACCAAGGAGATAAAAGACCTGTTCTTAGAAAATTACAGGACAGTGGAAAAAAAAAAAAATAGAGGAAGATACAAAAAAGTAGAAACATATACCATGTTTATGGATTGGAAAAATCAACATCATTAAAATGTCCATACTACCCAAAGCAACCTAGAGATCCAATCAATCCCTATTAAAGTACCAATAGCAGTGCAGCCAATGTGGCTCAGCGGTTGAGCGTCTTACCCATGCACCAAAAGGTGGCTGGTTCGATTCCCGGTCAGGACACATGCCCAGGTTGTGGCTCCAATCCCCAGTGGCGGGCATGCAGGAGGTGGCTAGTCAGTGTTCTCTCTCATCAACGTTTCTATCTCTCTCTTCCTCTCACTTCTTCTCTCTCTAAAATCAATGAAGAAAAAATATGTAAAAATAAAAAAGCACCAATAGCATATTTCACAGATCTAGAACAAATACTCCAGAAGTTTATATGGAACCAAAAAAAAAAAAAAAAGACTTCAAATAGCCACAGCAATTTTGAAAAAAAACAAAATGAGAGGGATCATAATAACAGATATCAAGTTATACTACAAAGCCATCATAATCAAAACAACCTGGTACTGGCACAAGAACCGACATGGGGATCAGTGGAACAGAACAGAGAACACAGATATCAAACAAAGACAGTATGCACAATTAATATTCGACGTAGAAGGCAAGAGCATACAATGGAGAAACGACAGTCTCTTCAGTAAACGGTGCTGGGAAAATTGGGCAGCTACATCCAATAAAATGAAGCTAGACCACCAACTTACACCATACACAGGAATAAACTCAAAATGGATAAAAAAGTTGTCCTGGCCTGTTTGGCTCAGCGGTTAGAGCATTGGCCTGTGGTACAGAGAGACCTGGGTTCTTCCCGCTAAGGGCACATACCTCAGTTGCAGTTTGTCCCCAGCCCTGGTTGGGTCATGCGGGTGGCAGTCACTCAATGTGTATCTTTCATGTCGCTGTTTCTCTCTCTCCTTCCCATTCTATCTGAACAACAAAAACAACAACAAATGGATAAAAAACTTAACTGTAACCCGTGAAACCATAAACGTTCTAAAAATAAATGTAGGCAGAAAAATCTGAGACATCATGCGTGTAGTGGAATTTTCACTGATACATTGCCTAGGGCAAGAGAAACAAGGAAAAAAAATTAGTAAGTGGGACTACATCAAACTTAAAAGTTTCTGCACAGCAAAAGATACCAGTATCAAACTGAAAAGGGAACCCACTTTCTGGGAGAATATATAGAATATATTTTCCAATGATATATCGGCTATATAGAGCACTCATACAACTCAACAAAAGGAAGACAAACAATCCAACTAAAATGGTCAGAGGACCTGAATAGACACTTCACCAAACAGGACATACAAATGGCCAGGAGACATATAAAAAAATGCTCAGCATCTCTAATCATCAGAGACATGCAAATTAAAATGATTACAAGATATCACCTCACACCTGCCAGAATCTCAACCATCAACAAATCCTCAAACAACAAGCATTGGCGAGGGCGTGGAGAAAAGGAGACTCTAGTCTACTGCTGATGGGAATGCAAACTGGTGCAGCCACTATGGAAAACAATATTGTTTCCTCAAAAAATTGAAGATGGAACTGCCATTTGACCCAGTGATCCCAGTTCTTGGACTATATCCTAAGAAGCCTGAAACAACAATCAGGAAGAATATATGCATCCCTATATTCATAGCAAAGCTATTTACAATAGTTAAGATCTGGAAACAGCCCAAATGCCCATCAGTAGATGAGTGGATAAAAAAGCTTCAGTACATTTACACAATGGAATACTATGCAGCTGTTAGAGAGATCCCTTACCCTTTGAGACGACATAGAGGGACCTGGAGAATATTATGCTAAGCAAAATAAGCCAGTCAGAGAAAGATAAGTACCACATGATTTCAGTTATTTGTGGAACATAATGAACAAAATAAACTGTCAACCAAAAGAGATCCGGAATCATGGAAGTAGGAAACAGACTGACAAACCTCTGAGGGATAGCAGGTGGGAAGGGTGAGAAGAGATAAACCAGATAACTTATATGTATATATGACAACCAATCCACATGGACACTAGTCTTTAGAAGGCAGGAGGGGGGGTGGGACCAGAAAGGAGGGTGTCAATGGGAAGAAAAGGGGGACATTTGCAGTACTTTCAACAATAATTTTTTTAAAAAAATACAAGAATGAGGCCCTGGCTGGTTTTCTCAGTGGTTAGAGCGTGTCGGCCTGTGGGCCAGATAGGCCCAGGTTCAGTTCCCTCTAAGGGCACATACCTTGGTTGCAGTTTGTTCTCTCCCCAGTTGGGGTCGTGTGGGTGGCAGCCACTCGATGTGTCTCTCTCACATCGATACTTCTCTCTTTCTCTTCCTCCCTCTCTCCCTCTCGCTCTATCTGAAGATGAATGCAAAAAGTGTCCTTGGGTGAGGATAAAAAATAAAATAAAATAAATAAAAATAAATAAAAGAATTCAGGGTCACATTGTATATTTTGTTTCAGGTATCCTACCTCGTAATCTTCTCTCCACCTCAAGTTAATTTAGTATTTAATTCCCAGGTGAATGTGATAGAAACCAACTTTCTATGTTGTGAATTTCTTTTCTAACTAAACTACTGATATTTTTGAAATGACTTTGAATGTGGCACAACCACTGTTCATTCCTCAATCTCATACTGAATATCAAAATAAAGCAGGATCATAGTTTCCCTCCTGGGAACACAGAGATAAATATTTTACAACAGCTGGACTTCAAGTATTGAGAAAACGCAAGCTGACAGGTACCATCCTTTGGTCAAATACCCTTTTGGTACATGGCTGATTGCTTAATACTTCATCCTTTAGGATCAACTCAGCAGTGTTGGGATCAGCTATGTGTTGGAAATTAGTTCCCTTGGGATAATAAGTGCTAAATATTGTTCACCTTCTGTACCCCAGGAGCTCTAAACCTGGGAGTGTCACATTGTTCTTTGATAGACAAAAAAATGAAACCAGGAGGAAAAGACATAGCCTTTACTACTTTTACACAAAGAGGAAGACCTGATGGCTGCTGGTCAGGTGAGTTACTGCACTGGGCCAGAGTCAGGCAAGAACTTATGTAACAATGAGTGGGGGGTGGGGCATACTTGGAACAGCTTTCATGCAGGGTAAAGGCAAAGAAAAACTTGCTGGCTGTCAAGGATGTGAGTAAACTTCTGATTCTGTGGTGCTCTGCTCTGTGTTGCTGCTGGCCAGTCAGACACCATTCAACTGACTGGGAGAGGTATGGGACTATATCCTCATGTGACTCTACACTCCACCCTGATATCGCTCATTCCATCTCACAGTCTACCTCCAGTCTTCTGGTAAGGAACCTGTGTGGTTAGGGTGTTAGCACATTGCATATAAATCCCACAAATTCAGTATCAACTACAAGCACAGAGTAATAGCAGAGGGAAGGGACTCATAACTCCTAAAACGAGTTATGTAGTGCCACCAGGAGCCAAGAGAGTTTTACCAGCAGGTGAGGGGGTCAGTGCCTAGGGTAGGGATGGTATCCATCTCCGTTCTCAAGACCTGCAAGGCTAAAATGACATTGTGTTCTGAGTCAGGTATGTAGGTGTAGCACTTGGACCCAATGAAATCATAGGTCCCTTCCTGCACTGCAGTCAACATGTCTAGATCCATCTGGTTCTTTGACACAACCTTGCCCATCTCTGTGACTTCCCAATTCAACAAGATTATGGCTTGGTAAGTATGGTTTAAGACCTGAGACTCATGGTCTGCTAAATCCTGAATCTCATGCTGTGTCCATATGTTCTCTTTCTGGGGGGAGAATATGGCAAGGAGATAGAAACACCAGGGGTTCCAGTGTACACAGGTCCTGTGCCAGGCCATATAGGCATCCTAGTTGTTGAGTGCAGCTGGCACAGTGGTCACCACCTGCCCAGTGATGCAGGAGCTCCCCCAAGTGCAGCACCCTGTCCAATTGTAGGGGAGATATGTCCAACCATATGTCCTGCAGACCCAGAGAGTCCCCCAAGAAACAGGAAACATGCCCACCACTAAGCTGTGGTTGTTTTCACCAGAGGTCTTGGTCAGTGAAGATGGATGTGCTCTGAAGTTGTTTCTTAAGTGTCCCCCCATCCATGTTATGTTGTGTGGTATTTGGAGTGGAATTATTCTGTCTCTCAATACAGTAGGGAGGATCTGACCCCATAATTCTACCTGAACTGCAGTCAACAACCCCAGTTCGTTCCACACAGAAAACCCTAGCCGGGATCCAGTGTGATTGATCTGTTCTTGGATGGGGCAGAAGGCTTCTTTGCACCTGCAGTTGAAATCAGGGTCAGTGTATCCAGAAACATGGAAGTAGGGCACATACTAACATCCCTCAGAAGAGGGGGTGGGGGGGTGGGAAGAGATAAACCACAGAACTTATACGCATGTACGCATAACCAATGGACATGGACAACAAAGCTGGGGACTAGGCGGGGAGGATGGGGATGGGGTACCAATGAGGTAAAAAAGGAGAAACATCTGTAACAACAACAAAAAAAATGTTTAAAAAAATCAGGGTCAGTGTAGTTTCACAAGCACAGGCAGCGTAATTCTGTCAGATTGACCGAATTTGTTTACCAAGGCCACCCAGCTGCAACAGAGAGGGGCATCTCCGCACATACCCAACACTTTGAAACACTGGACTGAAGAGCTATTTTATAAGCCTATCCTACAAATATATTAACTTGCACTTGACTAAGGAAAATAAGATAAATGTTTAGTAGGCACCAACAGAGGCAAATCAGCACCCACGGGCAGCATACCGTCATTGCTCTATCCTTGTAAGAATAGTGGCTTGTTCAGGTTGTCTTCCTGGCCTTCTATACTCTACCTTTTGGCAGGTGATGTCCACTCCAGCCTGGAATACTAGCTGTGAGAGGAGGAATACAAATCTTCCAGATGGAATAATAGTTGGCCAGTTACCAGTTATGGTAGGTTGTATGGGCAAGCCCTGGGTAATAATGTCTTCCGCATGGGACTAGGAGAGTGCACCAGTGGGTACTAGTTTGAGTTTCCCAGGACCAGGTTAATACACTAGTTCCATGGTGTATGTCCTTGGGGGCTGGCAATGACAGGTTATTCTTCTTATCATCTGTTGTTTGAATCTGCACTTCCAGTAGGAATGCCCACTTCTGCTACAGTATTGGGAATGTTTCCCGTCAACGTGGTTGGGGCTTTTCATTCATGGTTAATAGTACATCAGAGAGTTTTGTGGTTCAGGCTTGTAATGACCCTCCTTCAGTTTTCAGGGCATTTTTAAACAGTCCATTACAATGTTCTGTCAGCCCAGCTCCTGTTGGATTATAAGAGAGGTGTAGTCGTCATGCAATGATACGGTTCACAGCCCAGTCATGCACATATTGTACTGTTGCTACCAGCAAGGGATGCAGCTACCTCTCTGCACATACAAAATATGGTTGACAAGATGTAATATTGTCAGTCACTAACAATGGGAGTCCCCAGTCTTTAGCTGCTGCTCATAGGGTTTTCTTCCCAATATGGTTCATTTTCCTGTGTAGCTATGTAGCGAGGTCTTCTACTGGGGCCTCTCCCAGCCATCAAATGTGAGCAAGTGCATCTGCTTCATCATTTTCTGGAAATTATAATGTTTGATGTCCTGTGACATGCTATAGGGTCACTTCCTTAGTCCAGACAACCATCCACAGGGGCTTGTTATTGATAGTCCAGTCCTGAGTTTGTCATTTAGGGAATTATCCTGTGTATGAGCCATCAGTATAGTATACCATATTTTAGGTGACAATAGAACCATACCTGCTTTCCCTGGCAAAAAGGCAATAGGTTCTCCCTTGAGTGCCTTTTCAGTATCTCCTTCTGATACAAAAGTGACTGGCCCTAACAATGTCTGCAACCCCTGGCTAAGAGGGAGTGTTGAATGGACATATATCTGCTGCAGGTATATACTCCATCTCGTTATAGTTTGTGTTTGTGCTGCACCAGATTTTGGATGTGAGACATGTAGTATGACCACCCTATAATGGGAGAGATGGACCACACAATTATAGTGGAGCTTCCAGTTATACGCTCTGTTGCTTGCTGGGTGTGGTAGGTGGCAGAGAGCTGTTTCTCTATTAGGCTGTGTTTTTCTCTCCAGCACCTTTCCGTATCTGGGATCAAAACCCTTTTTGTATGCAGAGTCCCCCTGTCGCTGCCAGAGACCCATACGAAATCTCTTCCTGGGCTACATGTACATCCAATACCCAGATAGGTCTGGATAATAGCTACCAGGTCCCTGTAACTGTTTGAGAGCTTTCTTGCCTCCTCAAAAGCCCACTGGTTCTTCTCCTGCCAAACCCACTTATAAGAGTATGCAAAGGTTTCAGGTATACAATTTTATAATACAACATCTGCATATTGTATTGTGTGTTCACCACCCAAGTCAAGCCTCCTTCCATTACCATTCATTTCCCCTACTTTCTTCAAAATGTATTGCCATAACATATTTTTAGTGCCAAAATCATATACTTCTTCACAACTTAATTAGAAATCCTAATTTTTAGAAACCTTAATTTTTAGTGGCAACTAAAAGCAAGCAATTAGCATTCTGCAAATGGAATATTTATGAACACATTTTATAACTTTCAGGACAGGATTTTTCACTGGCACACATACTCACATTTTTAAAGAGGCATAACAGAGATAATAGGAATCATTCCTTTAATGTACTAAAAAGTGAGCTGTTTAGTTATCTAGCATCCTTGACCACTTTCAGGGGGAGATAGGTTTGGGCTTACTCCTGAGACTGCAGCAGCTCCTGGGCCTCCAGCAGCGTGAATGTAAAAGTGAAAGTTTTTTTTTTTTTCTTCACATGCTCCTCCCACAGCCAGCACAGGGCTTGGGGCAGCACAAATTCCCCCACTGTCCCTGAGACCACAGTGGATTTCCAGCCTCAGCTACCACTCGTGATAGACTCCATAACCTTCTTATAGTACTTGGTGGCCAACTCCATCAGTTTGGCTGGGGTGTAAGGCCTGACTGAGGTGTGTATATACATTAGTAATGGAGGCAGCTGGGCAGGGTTCTGCCCATTCGACCTCTCCTGTTGAGTTTTCAGTTTCTGAATGATAAGGGGCTGGGCTTGCATAGCCGGCCATTTGAGTCTATCTCAACTAATATCTCCTTACTAGTCAATGTCACTCTCAACGGTACAGTCCCACTTACTAGGGTTCCTTTCTGGGTGTACTACCGTGGCCTGGATTAAGACTAGGGTCAGTTTTCTCCCCTTAAGGACTGCAAAATCCACTAAATCCTGTGGCTGGTCCCTGGCTTGCTCTTGTTGCTGAATTAAAGCCTCCTTTGGATCTGTCTGCATCAGGCACACATCTTGCTTCCACTTCACTTCCTCCTCCAATTTACATACTTTTGCTTTAGCAGCCAACTGTTTTGCTGTGGTGTCCCGCACTACCTGTAACAGAGGCCGTGCCACTATAGCAGCTGCACCCTGGAAATCCTTTCCTTTCCCTACTTGCCCTTTTCCCAAAGTCTCTAGGACCATGAGAAATTCTGCCAGGGTATAGGGGGTGTTTCTCCAGTTCCTTGGTGGTTCCCATGAATCTAACAATCTTGTTCATTCAAGCCACATGGAGCCTGTGCTCCAACCCCAGGGTTGCCCCCTGGCAGATCCAGACTTGCTCCCAAAAGAGCTAGAATTGCCCCTGGTGGACATCTGGGATTGTCTCTGGCAGAGCTATGATTGCTCCCAGCATTTCCCCGAAGCATTCCCATTTCTTTGGTCTCCATCCTGAGGTTTACCAGATCGTCCTGCCAACTATGCCAGTTTTACCATAGGAGATCCAAATCTGGGAGTGCCACACTATTCTTTGATAACCCAAAGAAACTTCGTGGGGTTCCAGAGCGGAAGGACATAGCCTTTATTACTTACACAATGAGGAAGACCTAAAGGCAGCCCATCAGGTGAGTTACTGCACTGGGTCAGACTCAGGCAGGGGCTTATCTAGCAGTGGGAAGGGGGAGTGGGTTGTGCTTAGAATAGCTTGCATTCAGGCTGAAGACAAAAGAAAAACTTGCTCACTGTTAAGAACGTGGGTAAATTCCTGGTTTTGTGCTGCTCTGCTCCTCATGGTCTCTGGCTAGGCAGACACCATTCAACAGACTGAGATGGGGAATCAGACTATATCCTTATGTGACCCTACACCTTCCCAGCAGGCTACCACATAAAATATAGAAGATGAAACCAGAATGCTAGCTAACCAATCAAGCAGAAAGAGCAGCATGCCTTCCACTTAGGCAACAAATTCTATTTTCTTTTCCCAAATGTTTATACATTTTCTGGCAATCATTACCACAGACAAAGCATAATGCAAAAATTACACATTTACATGTCAAGCTGACAGTTGAACTCTGTATTAGTTTCCCATTGCGCTAGAATAAATTACCACCAACTCAGCGACGTAGAACAACACAAATTTATTATCTTACATTTGTTCACCACAGGTTTCAATGATGTAGAATCAAGGTGCCGGCAGGGAAGCCTTCTCTTCTGGAGGCACTAAGGGAGAATCCAGTTGCTTGCCTGTACCAGCTTCTAGAGGCCTCCCTTAATCCTTGGCTCGTGGCCTTCTACCTCCATCTTCAAAGCCACAGCAACAGGTCAAATCCTTCTTATATCATGATGAGCTCTTCTGTTTCCTCTTTAACTTATAAAGAGCCTGTGATTATATTGTGCCCCAACAATAATCCAGAATAATCTCCCTATTTTAGGTATAGTTTATCAACCTTAATTTCATCTGAACCCTTACTTTCCTTTTGCCATGTAACCAAACAGTCAAAGGTTCTTGGGATCAGGATGCAGACATATTTTGGAGGCCATTATTCTGCTTAAAACAGACTCATTTTCATTTTGACTGATAAAGATAAAAAGTATTATTCAACTAGAATTTCCAAAAGCTACCCGTGGACAGCAAATGGAAAAACATATCCCAGCTAAGTCTATTCTTTGCTCTTTGCTTTCACCAATATCTTTAACTGAATTTGCTAGTAGCCTGTAGATTTTAAGATTCAATGATCTCTTGTTCCATATTATCTGTATTCTAACTTCACTGAGCCTCTTCCTCCCCACTTGCTTTTGTGTGGGCAGTTAAGCTCTGCTTTCAGTAACGAGCCCCTCTGCCACATAGGAGACCTTTTGAAGAGTACCTGCTTTTCATCATGCCAAAATATGAGCTCACACACTTTCACACGTGCCTTTGTTCTCTCCAGGATTCCGTACCTCATGAGTTGCCTCTTTACATTCAGGGGGAATCAAGGTAGCAGACCTCAACAGCATTCTGTTTCAGGGGTTGAGGAGAGGCAGCAGAGAGGGGATTTAGGCTATATCCAGTGACCACTTCTTTCCTGAATTTGCCCTCACAGCAGCTGGAGGGCTTAGAGTGCTAAGCCCTCTGATTTAGAACTACACAAGTCTGAAGGCTGAGCATTTTCTATGAAGGGCCTTTATCTTTGGAATTCCCTCTCTAAGGCTATTGACCTATATGGCCTGAAGTAAATTCTATCTCCCTAGTAAAGTGGATTTCTCAGTCTAATATGGCCAAACTGAATTGGATTATTTATTTTTGATATTAGCCTCAGTTGTAGAACTCTCAGAAATATGCAGGAATTGACTGCATCTTTAGCAATCTCAGGAACACTGACTGAAACAGGAATGCATTTTGTGTATTGTCATTGACTTGCTCTAATACTGAATTACAGCCTATGCTCCATGGTTATTTCTTCCATGTTGTTTTCTGTCAAGCTAATCTTCCTGACCTGTTTCTGTGTTTGATTACTTAGAGTGTCCCTCTCTATATTTTGATAGCAAATGACTGACAAAAATAAATGTAAATAAAGCACACAATATTCCTGCATATTGAGTCAGCTGCACTTGCCTATGTGGAGGGACTGGAGTTAAGCGAACATGAAGAAAGTTATTAGCTCTCCAGCAGGGACTAAGAGAAAAGCCAGTTCTGTCAAAAGTGAATGTTGAAACAAAAGAAAATAACTCTGTCCCAAATGATCTGGGATGAATCAGCCTTCCTGTGGTCTTATTCTGGTTCAGAGATAACTCTGTCCTTGAAATACTCTCTGTTGAGTGACACTAGTCCATGGTATCAAGTAGTGTTTAAAATACCTAGATTAAAAAAACCTTCTGTATTTAATGTGTCAGCTCCAACAGGTATATAAACCAAAATGAACTTGCAAATTTCATTGAAGCTTTACCCTCTATTCCAGGCTAGTTCCTAATGTCACAATTTCCACATTCCTGACAAAGAATCGTTTACTATAACCAAGTTCCAGTTCACAGTTGGCAGCTGACTCATCCAGCAGGGGAAGGTTACTTTAGTGGTGTCCTCACTCTTGCAGGGGTGGAGGTTAACATTCTCCTTGGATAGTGAGGGGACTAATATTTCGTTCTTTGTTCAAAGCTCTGAAGAATCAATGTGTGAGATGTGATAATTGAGTTGATGCTATTCTTGTCCTGAAAGCATTAACTCCACTTCCCTTCCCAATAGAAGAGGTGAGAGGATGTGACTCTTGGTTCAGCACTGCCCAAGTAAATAATTTTTTTTTAAATTTCAGCCTGACATGCATTGATGTTTCAATTAGAACAGATAAATAACATAGCTTAAAGATTTATACTAATGCAAAAGAGGTCATGAATTTCAAATACATTCAGACCAAGCAGTGCAGCTATTTTTATAAATCCAATCACTGTTTAATTAAGCATGGCCAATGTATTCCTTAGCCTGGCCACTATTTCATGGGTAGCCCATGTCTTGTCAAACTGCTCTTGAGAGTGTCTCAGAAAATCTTGCATCTCTAGCAGAATTTCTGTACTTAAGAGATGATGTACTTACAGACCCTATGATCCTCACCTACAGAGTAGTATTAGAAAAATTATTTTATTAGGTTTTAGACACAAGAAAAATAAGTATTGGTATCAGTATATATCTATGCTCCTTTCTCCTAAGCCTTTCCATTAGAAAAAGGTGGGCCTAAAAGCATGGTTGTAGGTGATATGGTGGGTTGCAGGTGATGTGGTCAGAGATGGCTGAAACAAATGAATCTGCTCAAGGCCTAGCAGTGAATCAGGAGTCCTCCTCTTTGTAAACAATTTTCTTCCTCAGGATGAGAAGAGAATGGTAACTGTCAGGGCTATTCTCAAAACTAGCATGGCCTCAGCATTGGACCATATGGGGTCTGTAATTTTCCATACCTAAAGAAAGCATTTTAGCATATCCCAAGTCTTGATGAACTGAATTATTCATGATTGCCTACTGGGTTTTTTTGTTGTTTTTTTTTTCACCTTTATTGAGATATAATTAACAAATAAAACTGTAAGCTACTTAAAGTGCATAACATGATGATTTAATATGTCTGCATTGTAAATGTATTCTTCCATCTATTTATTGCTTTGTTCTGTAGAACAGCATAACCCACCAGTCCCAGTGCAGTCTGCCCATGGTACTCTGACCTTCTCTCATTACCGTGCTCTGGCCTCTGCCAGGTACTTAACCTAGTCTTGAAATGGCCCAATAACAATTGTGGCTTATCAGGCTCCATGGAGACATGCTACAAAGTATATACTAAACATCTAAAAATCACCTCCATTCTATTTCTTTTCTTGTTAATTAGCAAACATGGACCTTGCATGGTGGCCAACAATTTTTTGTTAGAATATATTCCTGCTATGTGTCAAAGACAGAAACAGCCTTATTTAACTATTGGCTATCTCAAACACTCATCTAGATATCTTGCTTTCAACTTTCATTGCACTATTTAATCCACTAATATAGTCATTGTATCTCATATAGAAAGACTTATTTCAGTGTCCTAGTGATATTCTAGGGCCATGATGAATCCCAAACTATGGTTTGAAACATGTTCTATTAGCTATACAGTCTGTATTTTCTGCTTTATCAGGTCTATCATACCCTAATGTGATGTTCATTAAAAAGAATTGTGATTTTTATCTTTAACCTTTGTCATGTGAATGGGCCACCTTTCATTTGACTCATGTTGTGACTCACACTATCCTCTCTTATTTCTGTTAATATCCTTTGTTTTAACAAGGCTCCAACAACTGGATGTTATTTCTACTGTGGTCCTGTTACTATCTGGTTCCAAACTGGAAGAATTTTCCATAAATTTTATTCTCTAGTGTATTTTTACATTCTGGAATGTTTTATTTATTTTTAATTTTTATTTTATTTATTTATTTTTTCTTTATTGATTTTTGGAGAGAGAGGGAGAGAGAGATAGAAACATTGATGAGAGAGAACATCGATTGGCTGCCTCTGGCATTCCCCCCACTTGGTATTAGGCCCACAACCTGGGCATGTGCCCTGATCAGGGGTCAGACTGGTGACCTCTTGGGGCATGGATCAATGCTCAACCCCTGAGCCACACCAACTGGGCTCATTCTGGAATGTTTTATTGCAATATCTTATTGTAATTAGACATCGGGTAATGGTTAGACATTTTTACCTCCATAAGTGCTGTACCCTGTCACCTTTTTTAAAATTATCTTTCAGAATACAACCACAGAAGAGTAAAATTTGTCTTTAACTTTCCCCATCTTAAGATTCTGTTTATAAGCGACCTGTATTCTCCATGCAGTTCTGTTGACCAAGTTATACTTGGTTAAATTTCCCATCTTACATTGAAATTAGAGCATCTCCCCTTATTCTCCACTCATCTTTTAACCCATCAAGGCTCTATTCTTGTAGTACAATTATGCAATTGTTCAAAGGAAATAAATCAGGTTGTGTCTACACAAATAAATACTCAGGTAGTGATTAAACTACATGAACAGGTTTTGCGCCATAAATTAAAAAAAAAAAAAAATTCTTTATTGACTTTGGAGAGAGAGGAAGGGAGAGGGATAGAGAGACAGAAACATCTATGAGCGAGAACATTGACTACTTCCTGCCTCCTGCACACCCCCCACTGGGGATCGGTCACACAACCTGGACATGTGCCCTGACCAGGAATCAAACCAGTGACTTCTTAGTGCATGGGTCCACATTCAACCATGAGCCACACCAGTTGGGCTTGAGCCATAAATTTTACTTTAAAAATGGACACCCTTTTTTTCTTCAAGTATTCTGACTGGGAAGCAAAAATGGCATGATTCCTACTTGTTTTTTACTGCATCAGTGCCCCATTTTGGAATCATCAATCCTTTTGCTAGTTCCTTGTGATGATTCCTTAAGTTGTGGGGTGAAGTCTTAGGTTGAAGCATACTTCTAAATGTAACATGTGTGGAACTTACATCACCCCATTACCATAAATGTACTGTTCTTGGCAATGGACTAACTTTAATTTTTTTTTATTTGAATAAAAAATAGTCACTTCTGATAATAAGTAGCCTGCTACTCTCAGAGTAGAAATTTTGCCTCAACTTAAAGAAACCTTTCGGTGAACATAACTTTAACATTAATAGTGTTTACAAATTAGGGAGGGAAGGTAGTGGGAGCAGTCTTTCTGGCCCTGTTGACACCTCAGGTTCCGGGTATCTGAAGCAGGCTATGTCCATGTTGTTTTGGATTATTTGAAGTGAAGGAATCTGCCTTGAGGAGAGGATCAAGCCACATGATTACCTATCCTCTGTCCCCCAAACACACTAAATAATACTAGAGATGTACAGAGGATAATAAATTTATAAACACACTAAGGTTGAAGTAGGGGAAATGACATAAAGATAACAACTGAATAAAAATGAGTATCTGGAAGAGTAAGTAATAATGATTGATACATAATTCACAACAGAGAGAAATAAAGAGAGACAAGGATAGGGTAAGCAAAAGCAAATTTTCACAGCAGAGTTTCCCAAAGTGCAGATAAGAAGAACAGGATTGGGAGAAGGGGCAGAATCCAGTATAATGAACTGAAGATTTAACTATAGAATATCAACAATGTCCCATATTGCCTACACTCATCTCTAAGCCTTCTTCTACCACAGTGCTGTTGGTCTCTAGATTGGAGATAGATATTCTCTAGTACAATAATCTACCACCTTTCTTTCTTTCTTTCTTTCTCTCTCTCTCTCTCTCTCTCTCTCTCTCTCTCCCCTCCTCCTCCTCCTCCTTTTTCTCCTGCTTTCTCCTTCTGTTTCTCCTTCTCCTTCTCTTTTTGTTAATCTTCACCCAAGGATACATTTCCATTCATTTTTAGAGAGAATAGAAGGGAGGGTGAAAGGGAGAGAGAGAGATGCTGATGTGTGAGAGACACATTGATTGGCCACCTATTGCACATACTCTGATTGAGACTGGAGATCAACCCAGGTATATGCCCTTAACCAGGAATCAAACCTGTTAGCCTTCAGTGTATGGGCCGACACTTCAACCACTGAGCCACCACAGCCAAGGGTTTTTTCATCTTTTTTTCTAAATTTTATTTTTCAATTAGAGTTTACATTCAATATTATTTTATATTAGTTTCAGGTATATAGTATAGTGATTAGACAATCATACTTTACAAAGCGTTCCCCCTGATATTTCCAGTGCCCAGCTGACACCATGGATAGTTATTACAATACTACTGACTATATTCTCTATATGTGATAGTTTACATCCCTATGACTACTTTATCATTACTACTTTATACTTCTAAATCACTTCACTTTTTTTATCCAATCCCCTCTTCTCTGGCAATCATCAGTTTGTTTGCTGTATCTAAGTATGTTTCTATTTTGTTTGTTCATTTATTTGGTTCTTTACATTCCACATATAACTAAAATCATATCACCACCCATTTCTATCACACAACTTTATTTCATGTATGTATGTATGTATGTATGTATGTATGTATGTATGTATTTGTTTATTTTGTTACAGATGTTTCTCCTTTTTTCCCCCCATTGACACCCTCTTCCCTATGCCCCGACTCCGTGCCCAGCTCTGTTGTCCATTTCCATCGGTTATGTGTACATGGATATAAGTTCTGTGGTTTATCAATTCCCTCCCCACAACACCGCCTCCACTGAGTGTTGTTAGTCTGTACCCTACTTCCACATCTCTGGGTCTACCCAATTCCTCAGACTGTTATGTTCATTATATTCCACAAAAAAGTGAGATCATTGTGATATTTGTCTTCTCTGCGTGGCATGTTTTGCTTAGGAAATACTTTCCAGGTCCCTCCATGTTGTCTCAAAAGATAAGAGAACTTTCTTTCCCACAGCTGCATAGTACTCCATTGTGTATATGTACCACTACTTTCTTATCCATTTTTCTACTGATGGATACTTGGGTTGGTTCCAGATATTAGCTATTGTAAATAGTGCTACTATGAACATGCGGTACATATGTCCTTTCTGATTGATGTTTCAGGTTTCTTAGGGTATATTCCTAGGAGTGGGATCACTGGGTCAAATGGCAACTCAATTTTTAAGTTTTTGAGGTAACACCATATTGTTTTCCATAGTGGCTGCACCAGTCTACATTCCCACCAACAGTGTACTAGAGTCCCCTTTTCTCCACACCCTCGCCAATACTTGTTGTTTAATGATTTGTTGAGGGTGGCCATTGTGACAGGTGTAAGGTAATACCTTATTGTTGTTTTAATTTGCATCTCTCTGATGATTAGTGATGTTGAACATTTCTTTATATTTCTCTTGGCCGTTTGTATGTCTTGTTTTGAGAGGTGTCTATTTAGTTCCTCTGCCCATTTCTTAATTGTGTTCTTTGTCTTCCTTTAGTTGAGTTTTATGAGCACTCTATAATATTGGAAATTAACCCCTTATCTGATATATCATTGGCTATTATGCTCTCCCATACAGTGGGTTGCCTTTCCATTTTGATGATTGTATCTTTTGCTGTGCAGAAGCTTTTGAGTTTGATGTAGTCCCATGTGCTCATTTTCTCCTTTGGTTCTGTTGCCTTAGGTGATGTATCAATAAAAATTCTGCTGTGTATGATGTCCAAAATTTTGTTGCCTACATTTTCTTCTAGGATTTTTATGGATTCATGAGTCACATTTAAGTATTTTATTCATTTTGAGTTTATCCTTGTGTATGGTGTAAGTTGATGGTCTAGTTTCATTTATTTGCATGTAGCTGTCCAATTTTCCCAACACCATTTATTAAAGAGGCTGTCCTTACTCAACTGGATGCTCTTGCCACCTTTGTCAAATATTAATTGAGCATAATGTGTTGGGTTCATTTCTGGGTTCTCTATTCTGTTCCACTGTTATATATGCCTGTTCTTGTGCCAATACTGGGCTGTTTTGATTACAGTAGCTTTGTAGTATAATCTGATATCTGGTATTGTGATCCCACCTACGTTGTCCTTCTTTTTCAAGATTGTTGTGGCTATTTGGGGTCTTTTTTGGTTCCATATGAACTTCTGAAGTATTTGTTCTAGTTCTGTGAAGTATGCCATTGGTATTTTGATGGAGATTGCACTGAATTTATAGATGGCTTTGGGTAGTATGGACATTTTAATGATGTTAATTCTTTCAATCCATGAAAAAGGTATGTGCTTGCACTTTTTTATATCTTCCTCTATTTCTTTTTTCAAAGTCCTGTAGTTTTCTGCAAATAGGTCCTTTACTTCTTTGGTTAAATTTATTCCTAAGAATCTTCACTTTTTGCCATGATGGTAAATGAGATTTTTTTTTTTTTAGTTTCTCTTTCTGTGACTTTATCATTGGTGTATAATAATGCAGTCAGTTTCTTGACATTAATTAGTATCCTGCCACTTTGCCAAATTCATTTATTAAGTCTAGGAGAGTTTTGATGGAGTCTTTAGGGTTTTCTATGTATAATATCATGTCACCTGCAAATAATGACAGTTTCAGTACCTCCTTTCCAGTTTGGATCTCCTTTATTTTTGCTTCATGTCTGATTGTTGTGGCTAAGACTTCTAGTATTATGTTAAATAAGGGTGGTGAAAGTGGGCATCCCTATCTTGTTTCTGTTCTTAAGAAAAATGCTTTTAGTATTTGGCCATTGAATATGATGTTGGCTGTAGGTCTTTCATATATGGCCCTTATTATGTCGAAATATGATCCCTCTATTTTCGCATTGCTGAGTGTTTTTAATCAGAAATGGGTGCTGGATTTTGTTGAATGCTTTTCAGCATCTATTGATATGATCATGTGGTTTTTATTCTTCATTTTGTTTTTGTGGTTTATCACATTTATTGATTTGCGAATATTGTACCAGCCTTGCATCCCTGGGATGAATCCCACTTGGTCATGGTGAATAATTTTTTTGATGTATTGCTGGATCTGATTTGCTAGTATTTTGTTCAGGATTTTGGCATCTATGTTCATCAGGGATATTGGCCTGTAGTTTTTTTCCTTGTAGTGTCTTTTTCTGGTTTTGGAATTAGATTATACTGCCTTCATAAAATGAGTTTGGAAGTCTTCCTTCTTGAAATTTTTAAAATAGTTTGAGGAGAATGGGTGTTAGTTCTTTTTTTTAATATTCGGTAAATCTTCCCCATGAATCCATCCGGGCCTCGACTTTTGTTTGCTGGGAGTGTCTTGATTACCTCTTCAATTTCCTTAGTTGTTATTGGTCTCAAGTTTTCTATCTCTTCCTGGTTCAGTTTTGGGAGACTATGTGTTTCTAGAAATTTATCCATTTCACTTAGCTTGTAGAATTTGTTGCCATATAATTGTTCATAGTATTTGTTAATGATTCTTTGTATTTCTGTGGTGTCAGTTGTTACTTCTCCTCTTTTATTTCTGATTTTATGTATTTTGGTTGTCTCTCTTTGTTCCTTGGTGAGTTTAGGTAAGGGCCCATCAATCTTGTTTATCTTGTCGAAAAACCAGCTCTTTATTTCCTTGATCCTTTTTTTTGGTCTCTATGTCATTTATTTCTGCTCTGATCTTTACTCTTTACTTCTTCTACTTGCTCTGGGGTTTTCTTTTTGTTTGCTTTCTAGTTTTTTAAGTTGTGAGCTTAGATAATCTGTTAGAAATTTTTCTTGTTTCTTTAGGTAGGCCTATAGTGCTATGAACTTCCCTCTCAGAACTGCTTTTGCTGCATCCCATAGATTTTGTGTTGTTGTGTGTTCATTTTGATTGGATTCCAGGAAGTTTTTAATTTGTTCCTTGATCTCCTCAGCAACCCATTCATTGTTTAATAACATGCTATTTAGCCTCCATGTGTTCAAATGCCTTTGCATGTTCTTCTTGCAATTGATTTCTAGTTTCATGCCATTGTGATCTGAAAAGATGCTTGATATGATTTGAATGTTCTTGAACTTGTAGAGACTTAGTTTGTGTTCTAATATGTGGTCTATCTTTGAGAATGTCCCTTGTGCCCTTGAGAAGAATGTGATTTCTCTAGATTTGGGATGTAATTCTCTGTAGATATTTATTAAATCCATTTGGGCTAGTACTTCATTTAGAGTCTGTGTTTCCTTGCTAATTTTTTGTCTGGAGGATCTATCCAGTGATGTCAGTGGGGTGTCGAAGTTTCCTGCTATAATTGTATTGCTGTCAATTTCTCCTTTGTAGTCCTCCAGAAGATTTTAATATATTTTGGTACTTCTATATTGGGTGCATAGATGTTTACCAAGGTTATATCTTCCTGTTGGATACATCCTTTCAATATTATGTAGTGGCCTTCTTTGTCTCTAGTTATGGCCTTTAATTTGAAATCTATTTTATCAGACATGAGTATTGCTACCCCAGCTTTTTTTCCTTACCATTTGCTTGGAAGACTTTTTCCCATCTCTTCACTTTCAACCTATGTGAGTCTTTTGTTGTGAGGTGGATCTGTTGTAAACAATACATTGATGAGTCATGCTTTCTTATTAAATCAGATACTTTTTTTATCGAAGCTTTCAATCCATTTACATTTAAGATGATTATTGATATGTACTTATTTATTGCCATTTTCGTTTAGTGTGGTTATATTTTTCATCCTATTTCTTCTACTGATTACAGCAGACATTTTAACATTTCTTGCAGTGCTGGTTTGGTGCTAATGTATTCCCTTACCCTTTTTTTTGTCTTGGAAGCTCTTTATTTGGCCTTATATTTTGAATTATATCCTTACTGGGTAGAGTAGTCTTAGATTCGGGTTCTTGTTTTTCAGACCTTGATTACCTCATGTCATTCCCTTCTGGCCTTTAGTGTTTTGTTTGAGAAGTTGGATAGCCTTATGGGGGTTCTTTTGTTGCTTATATCTTGCTGCCTTTAGAATACTCTCTTTGTCTTTAATTTTTGGCATTTTGATTATTATGTGTATTGGTGTGGGCCTGTTTGGTTTCTTCTTACTTGGGGCTCTCTGTGCTTCTTGAACTTGAATGCCTTCTTCCTTCACCAAATTAGGGAAGTTTTCTGTCACTATTTCTTCAAATGTATTCTCTAACACTTGCTCATTTTCTTTTTTTGGGGGGAATCCAATGATGCAATATTACATTTCCAGTTGTCTCATAGTTCTCTTAAGGTATCTTCCTCCTTCTTAATTTTTTGTTTTTTTTTTGGTTTTCTTATTGGTTGATTTTTTTTCTACCCTGTCTTCTAATTTACTGATCCAGTCATCAGCTCCCTCTACTCTGCTGTTTCGTCCTTCCAATGTGTTCTTTATTTCTGATATATCATTCTTCATTTCTTCTTGGTGTTTTTTAATTTCCAATTGGTTGATTTTCGATGTTTCTATGTCTTTACTCATGCTGTTGATGTTTTTACTCATGTTGTTGAGCTTTCTCAAGATCATGGCTCTGAATTCTAGCTCTGTTAACTTGCTTAACTGCATTTAATTTATCTCCTCTTTGGTTGAGGTCTCTTGTTCTTTCATTTGGCTTTTGTTTCTTTGTTTTACCATTTTGGCTATTTTAGAAGGTTTTGCCTGCCAATATATATATATATTTTTTGTATGTGTTGGTGTTCTGCTGTTTGTGGCTCCCTCTTCTAGGTTTGGATGAGCAAGGGAGGACCCACGTTAAACACCACTGTCAAGTCTTACTTTCCTGGGTAGAGTTGCAAGCCCAGGAATGGTTCAGTTATCTTCTAGCTTTTTGCCTGGAAGCAATTAGTCTCAGTTACTTGAAGAGCTTTGGGTTTTCAGTTGAATAAAAAACTCCCCCAGGTGTTCATTGTAAGGGGATTTCCCAAGAGTGGGGCAGATGTTGTTTGTCACAGAGCCTCAATTTGCATTTCAATGCCCCCCCTGGGTGGGGTTGTATCTCTGATGGAGGGGCCGCTGCCTCTCTCCAGAGCCCTGGGAATGAGCAAGATGGCCACAGTCTTGTGTGGCTGAAACTCAGCAAAAAGCTCTGAGTCCCCTCCAAATCTTGAGTGTCCCGACACAATTCCAGTCCAGTGCACCCACCCGCTGCCCGAGCCTAATGTGAATTGTTGTGGCTATTTTAGTGCTTCATCTCATCTATCTGCGCTGTGGAGTGGGTTTGGGAGTTTAACCCCGAGGGTCCTGCTCACAGGTAAGACTGCTGCTGTCCATGGGCTTCCAGCCCCCCTCTCATGCCTCTATAATCTTACCAGGATCAATTCAGTGTCTCTGAATATATAGTACTTGAAAGCTTCTTTTCTGTTGGTTTTTCCTGATGATGTGTCTTTATTTTAGTTGAAATTTCAGTTTGGTCCTGGGAGATGGTCTGTGTAGCTTTCATTCACTACACTGCCATTTTGAAATTCCTATCACACAACTTTTACAAAATGCATTTTCTCAGCCTCGCTCACAGATAAAGTCTTACTTTTTTTTTTTTTTTCAAATCTTTATTGTTGGATGTAAAATGTATTACAGATGTTCCACATTTTTACCCCATTGACTACCTCCTCCCCACTCCCGCCCCCCTCCTACCTTTTCCCACACTGTTGTCTGTGTCCATTGGTTATACATATAATTTCTTTGGTTTATTTCTTCCCACCACCCCCCAACCCCTTTCCCTTTGAGGTTTGTCAGTCTAGCAATGAATTTGTGCTTCTTAATCCCTTCACCTTTTTCACCCATTCCCCCAACCCCCCTCCCAACTGGCAACCAACAAAATGTTCTCTGTATCTCTGAGAATGTTTCTGTTCTACCTGTTCATTTTGTTTGTAGATTCCATTGTTGATAGATATGTATTCATTGCCATTTTGTTTGTTCATACATTTTATCTTTTTCTTCAAAAAGACCCTTCATCATTTCATATAATAACAGTTTGGTAGTGATGAACTCCTTTAACTTTTTCTTGTCTGGGAAAGTTTTTATATGTCCATAGATTCTAAATGACAGCTTTGCAGGATAGAGTAATTTTGGTGGTAGGTTCTTGGTTTTCATCACTCTGAATATTTTTTGCCACTCCCTTCTGGCCTGCAAAGTTTCTTTTGAGAAATCAGCTGACAGCCTAATGGGAACTCCCTTGTAGGTAACTAGCTGCCTTTCTCTTACTGCTTTTAAGATTCTCTCTTTGTCTTGAACCTTTTGCATTTTGATGATGATGTGTCTTGGTGTGGGCCTCTTGGGGTTCATCTTGTTTGGGACTCTCTGTGCTTCCTGGTCTTGTATGTCTGTTTCCTTCACCAAGTTAGGAAAATTTTCTGCCATTATTGTTTCAAACAGGTTTTTGATTTCTTGTTCTCTCTCTTCTCCTTCTGGCACCCCCAAGATGCGAATGTTGGCATGTTTGAAGTTGTCCCAGAGGCTCCTTACACTATCCTCATTTTTTTGGATTCTTTTTTCTTTTTGCTGTTCTGATTGGGCATTTTTTGCTTCCTTATATTCCAAATCGATGGTTTGCTCCTTGGATTTACATACTCTATTATTGAAGCTGTGTAAATTATTCTTTATTTCAGTTAATGCCTCCTTCAATTCTAACTGTGTATCCATGATTTCTAACTAGTCCTTTTTTATGCTCTTGAGGCCCTCCCTAAGTTCACCGAGGTTCTCACTAAGTTCATTGAGCATCCTTATAAGCAGTATTTTGAACTCAGTATCTGTTAGGTTGCTTATCTCCATTTCACTAAGTTCTTTTATTCGGGTTTTGTTCTGTTCTTTCATTTGGGTCCTGTTTCTTTGTCTCCTCATTTTGACTGCCTCCCTGTGTTTGTTTCAGTGTATTACTTAATGAGAGGTATGGGGCTCGCTGAGACCAGATGCTGCTCGTTTGAAAGAATTTAGGACAAACCTGAAGCAGGATCCAAGACCGGCCAATCCTATGGTTAAGCAAGTGGCAACAGCTTGGGTGGGCTTGAAAGTTGTGTGGGGTGGGGCGGGTCCTCAGGGAGTCACCAGGGCTGGGCTACCAGTGTGAGCCAGGTTGCTGGAGTTCCAGATATGGCCACTGTCTGCCGCCCCCGGGAAGGGCTCACCAAAGGAACAAAGGCCTCTTACAGCATGTTTCTCCCAGAGAAAGTCCCTTCTCCAGCCCTCGCTCCAGTGCCAAACAGCTCAGTTCTTCCCTGTATGTCTCTGGAGCCCCTCGAGCTGCCTCCCTCCAAGTTTAGAGGGAGTGAGTCGGCTAAGTCCATGCGCGGGCCCTTTAGGGAGCTGCCTGGGGCTCCAGCAGCTTCAGCTTCCCTGAGCCTCAGTTCCCGCTGGTTTTTCCAGCCAGAAGTTATGGGGACTTCTCTTCCTGGCACTGGAACCCTGAGCGGGGCACCAGGTGTGGGACGGGGACCTCTTAGTCCTCAGGAAGGACGTTCCCAGCCGCAGGAGCCTCCTGATTTTTATCCACCACACTTGGGTGTGGGACCAGCCTGTCGCGCTGCAGCGCCGCCCCTCGCACCACCGCCCCTCCTACCAGTCTGGATGTGGCTGCTGCTTTAATTTTGTAGTTGTAGGACTTCCATTCAGCTTGATTTCAGGCGGTTTTGAATGATGGTTGTTTTGTAGTTTAGTTGTAACTTTGATGTGGTTGTGGGAGGACGCAATACCACGTTTACCTACACCGCCATCTTGAGCGGAAGTCCTAGTCTTACCTATTTTTAAATTACATATTTGTGTACCATGCTAACACATTATGTATATTATAAAACATATAATAGTAATTTTTAAATAGAATGAGAAAAAAGTCCAAATAGATATTCTAATATATAATTTATACTTAAGTGTTGAAGGAGAAATTAGGAAAGAAAACAAACACTTTTCCATTTTTTCTACTTTTTCCATTGTTTCTATACTTGCAGTACACCCACAGGTTAGTGAAGAATACTGTAATTTTTGGAGAAAGTTACTCTCTTTTGTAGTAGGAGGAATGAAGAGAGCTGTTGAGGACATACCTAGCAACTTGTGCAGGAATTTCATTTGCTGTTAAGAAGCAAAGATTTGTTGCCCCAGGTCACAACCAAACACATTTTTTAGTAGATGTAATTAATCAGAAATTTTCTCATTAATATTCCAGGTGCCCATTTAACTCTATGCGTGATCACCTTATCATCTTAGTCTTAAACCACTATTATCCAGGAAGGATGGTTTAGCTATCTGTATGAAAAAACAATAACAAGACAACACAAATAAAAACTCTCTGTCATTTGATGAAACAGTGTAGGGCCTGAAGGGAGTGTTCTACAAAATACTATGGGTCATAAAGTCAACAACTCCAGGAGCCTGGTGAGTGAAGTCAAGTTGGAAAGAGGTAGAAGAGTCTGCTGTCTTTCAGAGTAGTTCAAGGCAGGCTACACTTGTGCTGGGTTTTATCCAGGAAGGATGAGTGTCACTGTGGAGGTTGCATCAATTCTGGGACAGGCCTGAAAGTCTAAGTGGGCATGAAACCACCCAAGTTGTTTGAGGTCACTGTAAATCAAGGGAACTCCAGTTTAATCTGATATACCCCCAACCCCCACCTCCACCTACTGCCCCCCTCCCCAGTAAAGCCACAACTGAGTGAACATAAGTATTCCACAGAGAAAGGCAATGTTTCCTATAGTTACATATCATGGTAATTGTTAGGTATTAGATTTTGGAAGTTGTGCTGACATATTTTTTCAGTTCTCACAATTTCCCATGAAGTGAAATATACAATGTGCAATAAGACTTATTTAATCACATTTGTCTTTTAATACATTTGAATAAAAAATTGTTAAGAAATGCTTTTATTTTATTTTATTAACTAAGTATATTCCCAACCAAGTATTGTTTATATTTGTACTCTAATTATGAATATATTTATGCAAGTTACAATAAATTAATCAAAGTATCACTTTTCACATAAACAGTGTCTTAAACTATGCTGCCTAGGTTTGCTGGTATTTTATGATTTGTTTTATAATGATGGATTTTATCACCCTAAACATATCTGACTGGTTATTACAATGGGAATGTTTAACATTTAAAAAAATATATAGCATTTAGCCCTGGCCAGTTTGGCTCAGCGGTTAGAGCATCGGCCTGCGGTCCGGAGAGACCCGGGTTCGGTTCCCGTTAAGGGCACCGTACTTCGGTTGCAGTTTGTCCCCGACCCTGGTTGGTCGTGTGGGTGGCAGCCACTCGATGTGTCCCTTCACGTCGATGTTTCTCTCTCTCTCTCCCTTCCTCTCTCTCCCTCCCACTCTATCTGTACAAAAAATGGAAAAATATCCTCGGGTGAGGATAAAAAAAATATATATATATATATATATATATATATATGATTTAGAAATAACTTTTGGTTTTATTTATGCATTGATTTATGTATTTATGTATTATGTATGTATGTATGTATTTATTTATTTATGTATCTTTATTGTTGAATGTATGACAGATGTTCCTCATTTTTCTCCATTGACCCCCTCCTCCCCACTCCCGCCCCCCTCTGGCCTTTTCCCACACTGTCGTCTGTGTCCATTGGTTATGCATATAAGTTCTTTGGTTTATTTCTTCCCACCCCCACCCCCTTCTCTTTGAGGTTTGTTAGTCTAGCAACCAATTTGTTTTTCTTAATCCCTTTACCTTATTCACCTATTCCCCTAAACCCTCTCCCACCTGGCAACCAACAAAATGTTCTCTGTATCTACAAGAATGTTTCTGTTCTGCCTGTTTACTTTGTTTGTAGATTCCATTGTCGATAGATATGTACTCATTGCCATTTTGTTTGTTCATATAATTTATCTTTTTCTTCAAAAAGACTCTTCAACATTTCATATAATAACAGTTTGGTGGTGATGAACTCCTTTAACTTTTTCTTGTCTGGGAAACTCTTTATATGGCTATAGATTCTAAATAACAGCTTTGCAGGATAGAGTAATCTTGGTGTAGGTTCTTGCGTTTCATCACTCTGAATATTTCTTGCCACTCCCTTCTGGCCTGCAAAGTTTCTTTTGAGAAATCAGCTGACAGTCTTATGGGAACTCCCATGTAGGTAACTATCTGCTTTTCTCTTACTGCTTTTAAGATTCTCTCTTTGTCTTGAACCTTTTGCATTTTGATGATGATGTGTCTTGGTGTGGGCCTCTTGGGGTTCATCTTGTTTGGGACTCTCTGTGCTTCCTGGTCTTGTATGTCTGTTTCCTTCACCAAGTTAGGGAAGTTTTCTGCCATTATTGTTTCAAATAGGTTTTTGATTTCTTGTTCTCTCTCTTCTCCTTCTGGCCCCCTCAAGATGCAAATGTTGGCACACTTGAAGTTGTCCCAGAGGTTCCTTACATTATCCTAATTTTTTTTTTTTTGGATTCTGTTTTCTTTTTGCTGTACTGATTGGGTGTTTTTTGCTTCTTTATATTCCAAATCGATGGTTTGCTTCTTGGATTTACCTACTCTACCATTGAATCTGTGTAAAATATTCTTTATTTCAGTTAGTGCCTCCTTCATTTCTGACTGCTCTTTTTTTACGCTCTTGAGGCCCTCAATAAGTTCACTGAGGTTCTTGATAAGTTCATTGAGCATCCTTATAACCAGTATTTTGAACTCAGCATCTCATCTATTAGGTTGCTTATCTCCATTTCGCTTAGATCTTTTCCTGGAGATTTTTTCTGTTCTTTCATTTGGGACCTGTTTCTTTGTTTCCTCATCTTGACTGCTTCCCTGTGTTTGTTTCTATGTATTACTTAACAAGAGGTATTGGGCTGAGATCAGATGCTGCTTGTTTGAAAGAATTTAGGAAAACCTGAAGCAAAATCCAAGACAGGCCACGCCTATGGTAAAGCAACTGGCAACATCTTGCGTGGGCCTGAAAGTTGGGTGTGGCAGGGCCTCAGGGAATCACCAGGGTGGGGCAACCAGTATGAGCCAGGTTGCTTGGGTACCAGATATGGCGGCTGTCTACCACCTCAGGGAAGGGCTCAGCAAAGGAACAAAGGCCTCTGACAACCCTTTTGTCCCAGAGAAAGTCCTCTCTCCAGCTCTTGCTCCAGTGCCAAACAACTCAATTCTTCCCTGTATGTCTCTGGCACCCTTCCATCTGCTTATCCAAGCTTAGAGAGAGAAAGTCCAAGAAAATTTGTTTGTGGGTCCTTTAAGAGGAGCTGTCTTGGGTTCTAGCCACTTCAGCCTCCCTGAGCCTCAGTTCCCACTGTTTTTTCAGCCAGAAGTTATGTGGACTTCTCCTCCTGGCACTGGAACCCTGCGGGGGGCGCCTGGTGTGAGATGGGGGCCCCTCAGTCCACAGAGAGGACCTTCCCAGCCGAGGTATCGTCCTGATTTTTATCCGCCACACATGTCTCCCTCCACCTCTCCTACCAGTCTTGATGTGGCTGCTTCTTTAATTCTGTAGTTGTAGGACTTCTATTCAGCCCAATTTCAGGCTGTTCTGTAGTTTAGTTGTAACTTTGATGTGGTTGTGGGAGGGCATGATACTGCATTTACCTATGCCACCATCTTGACTGGAAGTCAGAGAAATAACTTTTGGTTTTAAAGCAACAGGTCTTATTAAAACATTCTAACTCCATAGTCTAATTACTCTATAATCAATAAATACAATGTTATACAGACAATAGAGGCAATATTAGAACACTTCCTTGAGTATGTAAAGATGAAAACATGCAAGAATGGCATGAAATAGATTAAATTGAGAAAAAAATTATTCCAAACATTATTTAATTAAAATAAATTTATAGCAGATTAACTTTGCCATTACTTTCAGTAATTTTCAAAAACACAACAAAACTACATTAATGCTTGGTGTTTTCTCTTATCTTTAAATGTATTAATTTGTTAATTACTTTTCAGAAATCAGTGGAAAACAGCTTAATTTGTGTATGCATGGTAGGATTTCTAAGCCTACAAAGAATCACTCCTTAGGTTTATTTAATTTATCTGCAGCCCCCCAAAATACTTTCACCAATAAGCTAATAGACAGAATATATTATTCTATTTAACAATACAATACCCAAATAAAAGGAAGTTTTCAAGTATATTGCCTCTGAGTACAGTCACAGCAAATAAGTATGTATGAGAAAAGCTATTCAAAGTAGATCTTTGTGTTCACAGTTGTGACTCAGTGGCTGAGCGTTGACCCATGCACCAAAAGGTCGCTGGTTTGATTCCTACTTAGAGCGCATGGCCAGGTTGTGGGCCAAATCCCCATTGAGGAGCAAATAGGAGGTGGTCAATCGATGTTCTCTCTAATTGATGTTTCTCTCTCTCTCTCTCCTTTCCTCTCTCTCTAAAATAAATTATATATGTATCTTCAGGTGAGGATTTAAAAAAAAGTAAAGTAGATCTTTGTCTCATATCTGAATTAAGATATACCAGTGTCAGTTCCACACTTGCTTATTAATTATCAGGTGAATATTCTTATCACAAGATAATTTTAGACCATCTAAAATTAATACATTTATATTACATTTGTATGAAAATAATTTGTGGGCTGATTTTCACCTGAGGTAAAAGTTTAAACTCGTTTTAAATTCTGAGGCTGTTGTAGAAACTTGAATAGTGCCAGTCTCAATATTCATGCCTACCCATGACCTCAGAATGTAACCTTATTTAGAAATAGGATTATTATGAATACAATTAGGTAATTTAGGATAAGGTTATACTGATTTTGGGTAGACTCTAAATCTAATAACTTGTGTCCTTATTCTTGAACAATAAATGAAGATTTATTGTCTAATGTTTTATACTAAAACTGTAAGTTTCCCAAGGACAGATACAAAATCTGATTCATCTTTGATCTGCAGTGGGCATTGGTTTCAGTTTGTTATTCTTCTTGCTTCAGTTTTGCTTTGTTTCCAACAAAGCATGTTTATTCCCTTTTGAAGAATTACCAATCACCACTATCCCAATAGGTGAAGTATTGAAAGGGACAGCAATAAAGTTTTTCTTTCTCCCCTATCCAAGAAATGGGCATAAGATCCAAGCTAAGATAGTTGGAGTCTATACCCCTAAACTGAATCTTCAGCAGAATGATGTAAGTACAGAAGAAGGTTAAAGATCATTTATCCAAGTGTTGGTGCCTTGAACTTTTATTCTCTGAAGACTCATAAATTGCCTTTTCTTTTCCTTTGCAGGCCTCATTGTTTAGCTGAAATCCATTCATTCTGTAAGATACCACAGTTTTTTAAAATAAATTCAGATTTTTGTTGCTAGCCCTCAAAAAATTTGAATTAATATTTCCTCAAAGTCTAATTAATTGCTGTGCATAAAGTAGCTGCTCAGAGTAGCAGTTAGTATTCACAGAATTCACTCTCACTAATTGAAATAAAATTCTGGAGAACTCACAGAAATTTTGGGAAGGCTGCAGAAACATGCCCAAGTTCATGACATAGAATTGGGAAGTGGAAGAAGCAATACCAACTACAGACAAATGGAAAATGTATGCTATATGGTTTAAAAATATTTTTCCTATTCTGTAGGTTGCTGTTTTACTCTCTTGACTGTTTCTCTTGCTGTGTAGTCTAGTTTGATGAAGTCCTACTTGTCTAATTTGCTTTTGTTGCTTGTACTTTGGTGTTATATCCAAGATATCATTGCCAAACCCAATGTCAAGAAGATTCCCTATGTTTTTTTAAAAAGATTTTTATAACTCAGGTATTATGACTAATCTTTAATGCATTTTGAGTTGATTTTTGTGTATGTTATAAGATAAGCATCTAGTTTCATTCTTTTTTATGTAGATATAGTATTCGAACTCCAATTAGTTGAAGAAAGTAAACCATGTATAGGATGATGGATCAATATCCTAAACATATAAAGAATTCTTAAAACTTTATAGCAACCTCCACCAAATAACCCGATTTAAAAATAGGTAAAAGGGAATTCCAAAATGGCGGCAGAGTAAATGGAAGCTACACAGACCATTTCCCAGGACCAAACTGGAATTACAACTAAAATAAAGAAAAATTGACAGGATAAACAATAGAAAAGCTGCTTCCGAGGATCATATAACTAGGGATACTGACTCGATCCTAATAGAATTGTGAAGGTGCGAGAGGGGAGCTGAGAGGCCACAGAGAGCAGCGGCTTTAGCTGTGAGCAGCACCTCCGGGTTAAACTCCCAAGAAGCTCCATAGCGCACAGCCAGGACAGAGGCTAAAATAGCCACAGCCACTCAACGTGGGCTCTGGCAGAGGGAGGGTGGACTGGACTGGAACTGTGTGGGGACACTCAGGATTTGGAGGGCTCTCAGAGCTTTTGCTGAGTTGCATCCATGCAGGATGGTAGCCATCTTACTTATTCCCAGGGCTCTGGGGAGAGGCAGTGGCCCCTCCCTCAGAGATTCAACCCCACCCAGGTGAGCCATTGAAATGAAAATTGAGGCTCACTAACAACCAGCATCTGCCCCACCCTCGGAAAATCCTCTTGCACAGAGCACCTGAGGGAATTTTTCATTCAACACACAACCCAAAATTCTTCAAGTAACCACTACTAATAGCCTCCAGGCAAAAAGTTAGAGGATAACTGAACCATTCCTGGGCAAGCAGCTCTAACCAGTAAACTAAGATTTGACAGTGATGTTTAACATAGGTCCTCCCTCCCTCATCAAAACCCAGGAGAGGAAGCCACAAACAGCACAACACCAACACCCACAGGAAAAATTTGGGAGGCTCCAAAGCCCACTGTGATAGCCAAAATGGTGGAACACAGACAAAAAAGGCCAAATAAAGAACAAGAGACCTCTACCGAAGATGAGATCAATGTAGAGCAGTGAAGCAAGTCAACAGAGCTAGAATTCAGAGTCATGATCATGAGAAAGCCCAACAGCATGAGTAAGTACATAGAAATGTTGAAAATCAATAAACTGGAAATTAAAAACAACCAAGAGTAAATAAAGAATGACATATCAGAAATAAAGAACACATTGGAAGGTCTAAACAGCAGAGTAGAGGAGGTGGAGGACCGGATCAGTGAATTAGAAGACAGGGTAGAAAAAAATCAACCAATGAGAAAACCAAAAGGAAAAAACAATTAAAAAACAGGAAGACAGCTTAAGAGAACTGTGGGACAACTGGAAACATAGTAATATTTGCATCATAGGAGTCCCCGAAGAAGAAGAAAATGAACAAGGGTTAGAGAATATATTTGAAGAAATAGTGACAGAAAACTTCCCTAATTTGGTGAAGAAAGAAGACTTTCAAGTTCAAGAAGCACAGAGAGCCCCAAGTAAAAAGAACCCAAACAGGCCCACACCAAGACACATAGTAATTAAAATGCCAAAAATTAAAGACAAAGAGAGAATCCTAAAAGCAGCAAAAGATAAGCAACAGGTTAACTATAAAGGAAACCCCATAAGGCTCTCAGCTGACTTCTCACAAGAAACACTACAGGCCAGAAGGGAATGGCATGAGGTAATCAAGGTCATGAAAAACAAGCATCTGAATCCAACACTACTCACTCAGCAAGATGATCATTCAAAATAGAAGGTCAAATAAAAATCTTTCCAGACAAATAAAGAGTAAGGGAATACATTAGCACCAAACCAGCCCTGCAAGAAATGTTAAAAGGACCACTGTAATTAGCAGGAGAAAAAGGAAGAAAAATATAACCACACTAAACAAAAATGGCAATAAATAAATACATATCAATAATCACCTTAAATGTGAATTGATTGACTGCTCTGATAAAAAGACACAGAATAGCTGATTGGATAAGAAAGCATGACTCACATATATGTTGTTTAAAGAGACCAACCTTACAACAAAAGACTCACATAGGTTGAAAGTGAAGGAATGGAAAAAAAATCTTCCAAGCAAAGGGAAAGGGAAAAAAAAGCTGGAGTAGCAATACTCATATGTAATAATTAGATTTCAAAATGAAGGCCATAACTAGAGACAAAGAAGGCCACTACATGATAATAAAATGATTTATCCATCAGGAAGATATAACCTTGATAAAGATATATGCACCCCATATAGGAGCACCAAAATATATTAAAAATGTTTTGGAGGACTTCAAAAGAGAAATCAACAGCAATACAATCATAGCAGGAAACTTAAACACCCGGCTAACACCAATGCATAGATCCTCTGGACAAAAAATTAGCAAGGAAATAGAGACTCTAATGAAGCAAGCACTAGACTAAATGGATTTAATAGTTATCTACAGAGAATTACATCCCAAGACTACAGAATTCACATTCTTTTCAATAGAACTTGGGACATTCTCAAAGATAGGCCACATGATAAAACACACTTAAATCTCTATCAGATCACAATAGCATGAAACTAGAAATCCATTGCAATAAAAGCATGCAAAGACATTTGAACACATGGAGGTTAAATAGCATGTATTAAACAACAATGTTACTGATGAGATCAAGTAAGAAGTTAAAAACTTCCTGGAAATGAATGAAAGTGAACATACAGCAACACAAAATCTATGGGATGCAGCAAAAGCAGTTCTGAGAGGAAAGTTTATAGCACTACCTACCTCAAGAAACATGAGAAATTTCTAATTGACTGTCTAACCTCCCAACTTAAAGAATTAGAAAGCAAACAAAAACAAAATCCCAGAAAAAGTAGATGAAAAAAAATAGTAAAGATCAGAGCAGAAATAAATTACATAGAGACCAAAAAAACAATTCAAAGGATCAATGAAACAAAGAGCTGGTTTTTCCAAAAGATAAACAAGATTGATGGACCCTTAGCTAGACTCACCAAGAAACAAAGAGAGAGAACCCAAATACACAAAATCAGAAATGAAAGAGGAGAAGTAACAACTGATATCACAGAAATACAAAAGATTGTTAAAAACTACTGAGAACAATTATATGGCAACAAACTCGACAATCTAAGCAAAATGGACAAATTTGTAGAAACACACAGTCTTTCAAAACTGGACCAGGAAGAGATAAAAAACTTGAACAGACCAAGGCAACTAAGGAAATTGAAGAGGTAATCAAGACTCTCCCAGCAAACAAAAGCCCAGGCCCCGACTTTTACCGAACATTCAAAAAAGAACTAACACCCATTCTCCTCAAACTATTTCAAAAAATTCAAGAAGAAGGAAGACTTCCAAACTCGTTTTATGAGGCCAGCATAATTCTTATTAAAACCAGAAAAAAGATATTACAAAGAAAGAAAACTACAGGTCAATATCCCTGATGAACATGGACACCAAAATCCTGAACAATATACTAGCAAATCAGATCCAGCAACACATCAAAAAGTTATTCACCATGACCAAGTGGAATTTATCCCAGGGAGGCAAGGCTGGTACAATATTCACAAATCAATATGTGATAAACCGCATAAACAAAATGAAGAATAAAAGCCACATGATCACATCAATAGATGCCAAAAAAGCCTTCGACAAAATGCAGCATCCATTGCTGATAAAAATGCTCAGCAATGTGGGAATAGAAGAATAATATCTTGACATAATAAAGGACAGGTATGAAAGACCTATAGACAACAACATACTCAATGGGCAAAAACTAAAAGCATTTCCTTAAGAACAGAAACAAGGCAAGGATGCCCACTTTTGCCACTCTTATTTAACATAGTATTGGAAGTATTAGCCACAGTAAACAGACAGGAAGAAGGAATAAAAGAGATCCAAATTGGAAAGGAGGAAATAAAACTGTCATTATTTGCAGATGATATAAAACTATACGTAGAAAACTACAAAGACTCCATCAAAAATTTACTAGACTTAATAAATGAATTTAGAAAAGTAGCAGGATACAAAATTAACATCAAGAAATCAATGGCATTCTTATACACCAATGATGAACTCACAGAAAGAGAAACTAAGAAAACAATCCCATTTACCATTGAGGCAAAAAATTAAGATGCCTAGGAATAAACTTAACCAAAGAAATAAAGGACCTATTCACAGAAAACTACAGGTCATTGAAAAAAGAAACAGAGGAAGATATAAAAAAGTGCAAGCACATACCCTGTTCATGGATTGGAAGAATTAACATCATTAAAATGTCCATATTACCCAAAGCAATCAATAGATTCAATGCAATCCCCCATCAAAATAACAATGACATACTTCACAGAATTAAAACAAGTACTTCAAAAGTTCATATGGAATGAAAAAAGACCTCTAATGGCCAGAGCAATCTTATAAAAGAAGAACAAACTAGGAGGGATCACATTACCAGATTTAAGGTTATACCACAAAGCTACTATAATCAAAACAGCCTGGTACTGGCACAAGAACAGGCATATAGACCTGTGGAACAGAACAGAGAACCCAGAAATGAACCCAACACATTATGCTCAATTAATATTTGACAAAGGTGACATGACAATACAGTGGAGTAAAGATAGCCTCTTTAATAAATGGTGTTGGGAAATTGGACAGCTACAGGCAAAGAAATGAAACTAGACCATCAACTTATACCATACACAAGAGTAAACTCAAAATGGACAAAAACTTAAATGTGATTCATGAATCCATAAAAATCCTAGAAGAAAATGTAGGCAACAAAATTTCAGACATTATACGCAGCAGAATTTTCACTGATACATCACCTAAGGCAACAGAACCAAAGGAGAAAATGAGCACATGAGACTACATCAAACTCAAAAGCTTCTGCACAGCAAAAGATACAATCATCAAAATGGAAAGGCAACCCACTGTATGTGAGAGCACAATCGCCAATGACATATAAGATAAGGGGTTAATTTTCAATATATATAGAGTGCTCATACAACTCAACTAAAGGAAGACAAAGAACCCAATTAAAAAATGGGCCGAGGAACTAAATACACACCTCTCCAAACAGGACATATCATTGGCTGAGAGACATATAAAGAAATGCTCATCATCACTAATCATCAGAGAGATGCAAATTAAAACAACAATGAGGTATCACCTCACAACTGTCAGAATGGCTGCCATCAACAAATCATTAGACAACAAGTACTGGCGAGGGTGTGGAGTAAAGGGGACTTTATTACACTGCTGGTGGGAATGCAGACTGGTGCAGCCACTATGGAAAACAATATGGTGTTACCTCAAAAAATTAAAAATTAAACTTCCATTTGACCCAGTGATCCCACTTCTAGGAATATACTCTAAGAAGCCTGAAACACCAATCAGAAAGAATATGTGTACCCCCATATTTTTAGCAGCAATATTTACAAGAGCTAAGATCTGGAAACCACCCAAATGTCCATCAGTAGACAAATGGATAAAAAAGCTGTGGTACATATACACAATGGAGTACTCTGCAGCTGTAAGAAGGAAAGATCTCTATCTTTCGAGATGACATGGTGGACCTTGAAAGTATCATCCTAAGTGAAACAAGCCAAACAGAGAAAGACAAGTATCATATGATCTCACTTTTTTGTGGAATATAATGAACATAACAGTCTGAGGAATGGGGTAGTCCCAGAGACGTAGAAGTGAGGTACAGACTGACAGTCTCCAGAAGAGGGGTGGTGGGGGAGAGATACATCACAGAACTTATATACATGTGTGCATGAACAATGGACATGGACAACAAAGCTTGGGACGGGGAAAGGCGGGGAGGGGGGATTCAGGGTTCAAAAAGGAGAAACATCTGTAACAAAAATACATAAATTATTTTTTAAAAGAAAAAAAAAGAAAATCAATAAAGGAAAAATAAAATAAAAATAAAGATTAAAAAAGAACCAGCTCTTTTTTTCATTGATCTTTTGCATTGTTTTTTTTTAGTCTCTATGTCGTTTATTTCTGCTCTGACTTTTACTATTTCCTTTCTCCTACCAGCTTTGGTTTTTCTTTTTGTTTACTTTTTAGTTCTTTAGGTTGTAGGGTTATAAAATCAATTAGAATTTTTTGTTGTTGTTGTTGTCTCTTGAGATAGGCCTGTACTGCTATAAACTTCCATCTTAGGATTGCTTTTGTTGTGTCCCATAAATTTTGTGTTGTTGTTTTTGTTGATTTCCAGAAAGTTTTTAATTTCTTTCTTGATCTTTTTAGCAACCCATTCATTGTTTACTAACATGCTATTTAGCCTCCAAGTGTTTGAATGTTTTTTTGTGTTTTTATTGTAATTGAGTTCTAGATTTATGCCACTGTGATCTAGAAGATTCTTGATATGATTTCAATTTTTTTTGAATTCGTAGAGACTTGCTTTGTGTCCTAACATGTGGTCTATCTTTGAGAATGTCCCAGGTGCACATGAGAAGAATATATATTCTGCAACTTTGGGATGAAATGTTCTGTAAATATCAATTAAGTCTAGCCAATCTAATTTGTCTTGTAAGGACTCTATGTCCTTGTTAATTTTTTGTCTAGAAGATCTATCCAGTGCTGTTAGTGGTGTGTTCTAGTCACCCACTATGATCGAGTTGCTATTGATCTCTTACTTGAAGTCTCCAGAAGTTTTTAAATATATTTTGGTGCTCTTGTATTTGGTGCATATATGTTTACCAGGGTTATATCCTCTTGTTGGATTGCTCATTTTAATATTATGTAGTGACCTTCTCTGTCTCTTATTATGGCCCTTGTTTTGAAGTTTATCTGTTCAGATATGAATATTGCTATATTGCTATACCTGCTTTTTTTTTTATTGTCATTTGCTTGAAAAAATGTTTTCATCCTGTCATTTTATCCTGTGTGAGTCTTTTGTTGTGAAGTGTGTCTCCTGTAGACAGCATATATATGGGTCATGTTTTCTTATCCAATCAGCTATCCTGTCTTTTGATTGGAGCATTTAAGCCATTTACATTTAAGGTAATTATTGATAGATAGTTATTAGTTGCTGTTTTAATTTTATGTCTGTGTTTCTCTCTCTCTCTCTCTCTCTCTCTCTCTTTCTTCTTCTTCTTCTTCTTCTTCTTCTTCTTCTTCTTCTTCTTATTATTATTATTATTATTATTATTATTACAACAGTCCTTTCAGCATCACTTGCAGTGCTGGTTTGGTGGTGGTAAATTCCTCTAGCTTTTTTTTTTGTTATCTGTGAAGCTCTTTATTTTTCCTTCGATTTTGAATGATAGCCTTGCTGGATAGAGTAGTCTTGGATTTAGACCCTTGCCTTGCATTACGTTGTACACTTCATGCCACTCCCTTCTGGCCTGCTTTGTTTCTATTGAGAAATCAGTTGGCAGTTTAATGGGAGCTTCCTTGTAGGTAACTTTCTGTCTCTCTCTTGCTTCCTTTAAGATTCTTTTTTTGTCTTTAATGTTTGCCATTTTTATTATGATGTGTCTAGCTATGGGTCTTCTGGGGTTCATCTTGCTTGGAATTCTCTGTGTTTCCTGGCTTTGTGTGACTTTTTCCTTCACCAGTTTAGGGAATTTTTTTTTTTGTCATTATTTCTTCATACAGGTTCTCTATTCCTTTCTCTGATTCTTCTCCTTCTGGTATCCCTATAATGTGAATGTTGTTACGTTTTGTATTGTCCCACAGTTCCATTAAACTTTTCTCCTGCTTTAAAAAAAAATTTTTTTTTTTATATTTGCTGCTCTATTTGTGTGTTTTTCTCTATCTTGTTTTTTAAGTCGCTGATTTGGTTTTCAGCTTTTTCTAATATACTATTAAATCCTTCTAAGGTATTTTTCATTAGAACTATGTTATTCTTTATTTCCTCATGATTTTTATGTATAGCTGCTACCTCTTTTTTTAAGCTGAAGTAGTTCCCAGTGAGCTCTTCATAATTCTTATTAACTTGCTTGTAGTGATCACCAAATTGTTTGAGCACCCTTAAAATCATTGCTTTGAATTCTTTATCTGACAAGTTGCTGTCTTCCATTTCCTGTAGTTTCTTTTCTGGTAATTTCTGTTTTTCTTTCCTTTGGGTGTTGTTTCTTTTTCCATCCATTTTAGCTGTCTGGTAGCTCTAGACCTGCTGAGGGATGTTTGGATGTGTATGCAGCTCAAGGTGTATAAATAAGGTTGCTGTGCCTCCCAGACTGTTCTGTTTTGTGTTGTCTCTTGCCTGCTGTGGATCCTGGAGGATTAACTACTGGGGACTAGTATTGGTGTGTCCTGATAGGTGCTGCTGCTGGATCATGTGGGCCCCTCTGGAGCTATATTCCCAGCTGGTCTCTGGTGCCACCTGTAGTTGTATAGCTCAGGCCCTGTTGGAGCTATGCTCCCTGTCCATATCATGGACAGCTGGATTGCACAGTCCCTTTGGAGTACCAACTTCACACATATCTTGTGGGTATCTGAGTCACACAGGCCTTTCTGGTGCCCCAGCACTCCACAGGTTCTGCGGGCTGCTGGATTGCTCAGTCCCTTTGGAGGCCCGGCTCTACACCTACCTTGTGGGCATCTGGGTCTCACAGGCCTCTCTGGTGTCTCAGTACCCTACAGGTCTTACGGGCAGCTGGATTGCACCGGTCCCTCTTGGGCTCCAGCTTCCCACTGATCTTGTGGGCTACTGGGTAGCACAGGCCTCTGTGGAGCTCCAGATCCCACTGCTGGCAGCTAGGGAGTGCTGCTGCCCCATGGGGATCAAATCCTACTCAGCCTTTGCTGTAGTTTTTGGGGCTGGGTCTCAGCTGCTGGTCTGTGCTTCTGTTGCCTGGGGATGAATTCTGCTCATGAGCCTCTGTTGCTGGGGGTATATCTCGCCTCTGATCAGGCTGCTGCTGTGGAGGATGGTGCTGGGCTCCTGGTGCAGCTTCTGCAACCGGTGCACTGGTCTGTGTTAACACAGGGTGTCCACTGGTCTGATGGTGCCAGGTGTGCTTGTGGGCTCAGGTTGCTGGGCTCTAGCTGCTCTCACTGCCTCCTTCCAGGGAAGACCCAGGATCTTTCAAAATAGTGGACTTCCCCATGGCACAGGGAAAAGCGCCGTGGAGAGCTGCTTACTGCAGTAGCTGGATGCTCCCATCCACAGCACAGGAACCTTCTGCTCTGCGTCTCTGCACTGCACAAGTTTGGTCATCCACCTTCACATCCACTCACACTTTCTCACACGCTAGTTCACTCTCTCACTCATTCACCCTCCCTTCAGTCCTGCCTGCCACCATCTTTTTTTCTTCCAAAATATATCTTAAACTTAAGTTTTCTCTCTTGGATCTTATAGTTCCCAGATCAAATATCCTCTGATTATAATTTCTTAGTTCAAATCTTCAAGAAATAAATATGATTGACTCAGCATGAGGCAAAAGTTTGTTGAAGTAGGAGAAGGAAGGAGAACACAGAAGGAGGGTGATGGGGAAAGATTGCTACCTTATTTAGAGCTATTGGTGAAGGGGTCTTTTGCCTACTTTGTGCTTCAATTTATTCTGGCTATTTTGTCATTTGTGAAGGTCTAACCTTCTTGTATGTTTTAAAATTCCTCTTCTTTCACCTGGTCAGTGTGACTCAGTGACTGAGCATCGACCCATGCACCAGGAGGTCACTGGTTCAATTCCCAGTGAGGACACATGCCCAGGTTGTGGGCCTGATCCACAGTGGGGGCCATGCAGGAAGCGGTCAATCACTGTTCTCTCTCATCAATGATTTTTTTTCTCTCTCTCTCTCTCTCTCTCACTTCCTCTCTCTCTAAAATCAATCAATCAATCAAAAAAAATTTCTTCTTCCTCTTTCTGTTCCTGGTTTTTAGTGGTTGGATAATATTCCCAAACCTTTCCCTACTTCCTTTTCATTCCACCTTTCTTTCTCACTATCAAAAAAGTACTTTGGAGCTTTTACCATGGAAGCTCCAGACTAGCAGGCTAGGTGAAAAAAAAAAAAATCAACAGAATTGAATAAAGCCCTCCAGTGTCAGAAAAGGGTTCAAATTGTACTCAAGAGGCCATTCTAGGACCTGTTTTGTTTTTTTTTTAAATTAAGTGCAAAAATTTTCTTATATTTCTTAGCTTGTTAAACATGAATAAAATGAAAACTGGAGGCAAGTAGGAAATGTTTCATATGAAAAGCCTGCTCATTTAATGATCTCAAAAATGACTTTTAAAGATCATTGGCAAGACAGCTAATGGTTGAAGATATTACCCTTTTCTTAAAGCTGTGTTGTTGTTCGACTTCTATTTTTCTCAGGGTTGACTCTATTCTGTTCTTTTCTTTTTCTGTTCACACCTGTATTCCTCCCTGTTCAAATTCCCAAATTAGCCAATGTTCAGAGGTAGTCTTGCAAAACTCATATGATGGCCATGTAAAAGGGCACTAGCAATTCTGCTCTACAAATTTATAGCCATTTCTCTGCAAAGTTTCTTGTGTTCCTTCCTCCTGGAGTAGTGTTTGTGCAAAAAACTGTTTGCGTACCTGAAAGGCATGAAGCTAATGCTAATCTGTAGAAATGGCTTCAGGGACAAGGCTTCAGCTGGGTTCAAATTCACAATGGGGGGCACCTGAGGAGGCAGAAATGGGAAGGAGGCAGTCAAATGGGGAGAAAAGCAGGGGTATCTGTAATACTTTCAACAACAAAGATAACTTTTAAAAATAAAATGCTTAAGACTTTTGTAAAGGGTAAAGTATATCAAAGAAGCTAGAACAGTGTTGCAGAATAAATGGAACTGCCATCATGAGAACCTGTGATAGCCCAATACTCCTCAAAATGCTATTTCAGTATTACTGGTAGAAACAGTATTATTGGTATCATTAGAATCATAAAACTACCTGAAACTGAATCTGTTGAATCTGAGAAAGAACATTCAAGAGGTATAACTGTTCAAGCAAAGGTGGAAGTAGGAAAGTGAGCAATTGACCTAAAATGTACAGTTGACAATACTTTTCTGGGGTGTAAAACCTTCAGTGGCTGCTCACCAATTTCAGAAAAAAGTCTGATTTGCTAAGCATGATATATAAGGCCCTCTAAGATCTGGCACTTATCCATTGCCCTGTTTGATATTAATAAGACCATGGAGTACTCACACTTAGTATCCATCCTTGCAGTGGCCATCACCAATATCTCCACACACACGCCATTCAAATCCAGGGCTCTGAATCATCGGTCATAATTTTTCCTCTGCCTTCAGTGTCCTTTTCAACTTGTTCTGTCCTTTTCAACCTATGTTGGTCATCTCTAGCTCAGCCTTTATCCTCCAAAATACCTCATTATTCAAATAGTCTACCCCTGATGCTCCTATAGCAACAGTGGTATATCTCTCTTGGCCCTTAAATACTATAGTGTTAAGTATCACCACATGCTCATCTTTTACACTAAACTGTACAGATAAAAAATAAAGACTTATTGAATAAAATTTAACTAAGTAGAAATATTCCAGGGTTTTCTAATAAGGATTTTAGAGAATTGGTGTTATTTCCAGTCTCCTGAAATGACATCCGTTTTCTACACAGGTTTCTTCAAGAGGTTTGTTTCATGAAACAATGAGGCAATCTTATTTGTAAAAATAGGATAGGCAAGGTGTGTCTTGATAATGTTTTCTCAAAAAAGTAAATTATAAGAGTTTTCTCCTAGAACATTAGAATTGGAAGCTCACAGTTAGAAAGTATTGTTGATCCTTTTCATCATTACCCAGCCAGGACCTAGTTTTTCCAGAATGATACACTGAAAATATTATATATAATACATACAAACATTCTGAAAATGCTACATATGTGGAACAGAAACACATTATGTCTCAGAGTGATGCCAACCAGTTCTATGGTGTTTTTTGTTAAGCAAAATTACATTTCGTCACAAAGAGCCTAAAGAAAAACAAAAGCTTGGCATATTTCTTTTAGTCTTTTAGCATGTGCGTAATTTATTTTTTTGCCACTGAGAAGCATTGTGTTTTTCCTGCTGGGCACCAATGCAATGTTATAGCTACTACAATTTTAGTCGCATTTTCTTATACTCAGGCTCCTGGATCTATCACTTTGGAGTCAGTGTTCTAAGTCCACATGTTATGTTGTTGAGAGTTGGCACTGCTTCATTTTTCCTCATGTCTTGTTTTAATGGTACTCAATTGCAACTTGTCATAAAGAAGTCTTCTTCCCACAAAGGACAGTTGCACAATAAATTCACACATGGGGAGTGCCTGAGTAAGAATTGCTCCAAAGCAAATATGGTTCTGACGTGAAGTAGTGATTTTTTTTTTCCCCAGCAAGAAAAGAAAGGGAATTTAAGCTCTGAGAGCTTTCTTGAATCATATATCATAAGTTATACTTTATGAATATGCATTACATTACTTCTTTTGAACTTCCTTGAAACAAATTCTCATAAACAAGGGCTGTACCATGATGACAGAGTCATTTAAACTGAATGTATTGTGCTAATGGAGTGAGAAAAGCTAAAAATTTTCAAGAGTTTTAACTCTCAATTTTAATAAATTTCATGAGAATCAGATCAAGTCCTAATTGCTAATTCATCTAAAATTATTAAAAAGAGATTTCAATTACTACCACCATTGAATTTTGATGTACCAAATTAAATTAGGATACTAGATTGTATCTTTTCTTAAATCCAGACCAATTTAAAAATCTTTTTCTATAAATTCTGAAAGGGAATTTTGTGTTCAGTTATGTTGCTAAAAAAAAACAAAAATCAGCATTAGTACAAAATAGTAACTTAAATCTCTTAGTGAATATTTTTAATGACATTTTAGTGTTCCTCTTATAATTACTCTTCATCTAAGATATCCTATAATGATGTTGGACACTCTTGGTTCAGGCTCACTGGCTTGCTTCATTAGCATGTCATTCCCATTCCACATCACAAGATTTAATTGTAATGCCGGATATGCACAGCTCTCCACAGAAGTCTAATCAAAGTGGATTCACTTGTATTATTAATATCAAAAATCAGTCCACTTGCTATTTTTATAAATAAAAGAATCCAGATACATAAATCAGCTGTCATTTATTAGCATGTACTGGCATATCTGCCAGACATATGAGCAGCCCTATCACAGTTCCTTAGGATTATTTTCATCAAGATTAAAACCCTTCTACATTAAATATACATACTAATTCCTCCATAAAGTAATCAGATTACAGAGCAGGTGACATTGTGTGTTGGAATTCAAATGATTTGCAGTAATGAGCTGGAAAGGTGTGCTTGGAGTCAGGCTGAAAAAAGGAAAGAAGTAAGACAAGGGAAGAAGGAAGACTTTGGTTTTAAATCCTGGCTTGCACATCTATTGTTTTATTGTTTTGCTAACTTTACTTATTTATTTTTAATAATTAAAGGACTAAGACAAGCATCCATGATACTCTAGCAGTTTATGGTGTCAATCATTTATACTATCAAATACTACATATTTCTATTTATTAGCTTATCTTGCCTTCTTTGTCCATATACCATCTAAAAACAGGCTGGGAAATACTTTCTGCATTCGAGTGGTACTCGTAGATCCAAATCTATGGACATTTCTGCTGTCCAATGGGAATGTTTCATCTCTTCACATTATCTATCTTTCTGTTTTCAAATTTTCATTTCTTATGAAAATTCAATAAAACATGAATAATACACTAGTACACAATATAGCTACTCTCACATTTATGAAAAGGATTATAGAATAATTGTTTGAAATAAAAATAAAATAGCTACAGATTGACTCAAAACATATTTTTACCCCTCATGGCACTTTGGAAACATCAGTTTGAAAACTGCTGTAAGGTGTCATAGATAAAAATACAAAAGCATATGGACAGTACCTTTACTTTTAATTTCATTTTACAGTATTCTTCTTGGCATATTTTGCTAAAAAGAATCTCCAGATTGCTACACACACACACACACTCACACACCCCACCTCAAAAATTAATCAACAATTTGGAAAGAAACTAAACATCTGGTGTTAGACTACCTTAGAGTTTGGAAATGCACTCAGTCTGCTTAAAACCTGGGATTATTGTCCTGTGTATAATTTTTCTTTTTTAAATGTCTAATACTGAGCTACTTTCACTCTATTAAAAAGTAGCAAAAAACATATTTATGTTTTTTATTTCAAATACATTTTTATATAGTGAGAAATACTATATATACACATATATGTGTGTAAAATATATATGTATACATTTCACAATTTTTCATGTTCCTCTTTTTTCATTACAAAATATATTATTAGGTCAATTTTTAGTGCAAAAATTACATTTGAATATACATTGTTCCACCTGTCTGTGATAAGAATGAAGTAACACTATATATGAGAAAAACCTTTTGAGGTATAAAGACCATAACAAGTAATATTGTGATCAGTACAATAAAAATCTGTTCTCCTTTATATATATAATTTGTGACCCATTTAAACAGAGCCTCTTTACCATGTTGTGATGTTAAATTGGACAGATTTAAAATAACCCAATTAAAATACTTATTTTATCACTAACAAGGTACTAACATTATATATATATACATACACACACACACACACCGACACACACACACACACACTCATGCTACTGCATGCGGAATTTAGGCCTTTAATGTATTATTTAATAAGAATACATTTTACCTCAGCTTGTTGATGACTTTTTTCTCAGAAACTATATTCCTTAGCTAGGCTAATCAAACTGTGTAACAGTTCATTTGGAATAATGTCTTATCTAATTCCTTTAACTGTTTGGAGACAGAAAGTGAGACTATCCTTTGTAGAATAAAAAGCAAATAGCATCTTTCATTGTATGATAAGCAAATAGAAGGGTAACAGCTAATATGCTGATTCAATAACCATTTTTATATTATCTTTTTAACTTACAGACATCCTCACTATATTTTAAATTATCTCTATTAGAGCTTCAGACATGGCTCAGAAGAGCAATAGGAAAAGAAAATTAAGAAACAACTTTAGTATTATTTATAAAGAATGAATTATTTTATGCTGATTCTCTATAAATTACCATGAGTTTAAAAAGTTATGTTGATGGTGATTCAAGCAACTCTATGAAATAAGCAAAAACTTAACAGGAGCAGAATAGGCATCAAAAAAGAAAAGGGTGGGAGTGGGGTGGAAGATGTCAAGAGGGGAAACAAGGAGGGACATCTGTAATACATTCTACAATAAAGATAAATTTAAAAAGAAAAAGAAAAGACAACCAGTACCTTCTATTTTAGTTCTACATTTATATTTGGGAGCAGACCTCAACCTTATCATAAAAGTAGATGACCATCTCTACAAAATACATTTTGGTACATTCACATCCATACTCATCTTGGCTTAGTTTATGTCTCTGATGAAAATAAAAGGAGAGGAATTTTGGTTTTTGTTATCACCTTTTAAAAAATATTTTTTTGTTGTCTCAAAAATTTATGTTCTTTGGGCAAGGTATACTAAGCAATATACTTCTGTGACAACTTACTGGACATAAACTGAATTTTATATTTTACTAGAAGGTTTTTGTCAGTATATTGTATGTATAAATTTGTCCATCATCCTGGTTACATTCTTGGAGCAAAAATGAGAAGGAAAAGTGAGTAGAAAATCATGACTGAGGGAATGCAGTATTGTCACCCTGAGGGGTACTGGATGGTGTCAGATGGCACGGTTCGGACTAATAATCAGCATTTTCAGGGTAAGCTCTTATCATCAGCAGTGGCAACTACTTAGTATATAGATTTATTCACTCTATTAGTATTCACTGCACTCCCAAAACAATTAAAAAAAAAAACTCTGAAAATTTCTGAGATATCCAAAACATTTAAACAACTATCACAACCAAGGGTGCTCCGAACATTATACTGCAACTTTGGGCATGTTAGCAAAATGTGCCCCCTCCCTCAGGAAGCACAGCTATGTCCCTGTACTTCTGGAAACAAAATGGACTATTGTGAAGAAAAATAAACCTCCTGGTGAGAGAAGTTTCACAGCCCAAATGTGTGCAGCTCTGGAATTAACTCATTTCAAGAGACAATGAACATGTAAGTGAAATCATATTGTTCTGGACTTTTTCTGTCTGACTAATTTTGCTTAGCATGATATTCTCAAGTTCTTACCACATGGTTGCAAATGGCAGTATTTAATCTTTTTTATGGTTGAGAAATATTTCATTATTTACATGTATCATATCTTCCTTATCCAATCATTTATTGAAGGACACTTCGGTTGTCATGTGTGGAATATAAAACTGAAAGCAACAAATGAACAAACAAGAAAAAGAAACTAACAAAAACTCATAGACACAGACAACAGTATGTAGTTACCAGAGGAAAGGGGGAAGGTGATAGCAAAGGGTAAAAGGGATCAAATATATGGTGACAGAAAAAGATTTGATTTTGGGTGGTGAACATACAATTCAATAAAGATTATGGATCATAGAGTTGTATATTCGAAACCTATAAAATTTTATTAACCAATGACACCCCAATAAGTTTAATTTAAAAATAAGAGACACTTAACAGCTATTTTAAGTGGAAGTTTAGATATGCATTCTGAAAAATCTTAGGCTGTGCAAAATTTTGCCTTCAAGATTAAGGGGATTGTGGGAAAACTAGGATTAGGGTAAATATCAATTCATGTACTTAATAATCAGAACACTAATGGCAAAAACAAAATAAAACAATCCTAATAAAAATTCTGGCATAATTAAACTTCTCTTAGCATTTACATGAAGCATCATAGTCAGTCAGTTCTTTGCACTGAAAATGTTGAGCTTGTGCTTTCTCCTCCAGGAAACATGTTTTGGAGGACATTTGCTTTTTTATAATTAAATTTTTTTAGTGTTGAGCCTGGCCAGTGTGGCTCAATGGTTGAACGTCAATCCATGCACCAAGAGGTCACTCCTTTGATTCCCTGTCAGGACACATGCCCATCTTGTGGACCCAATCCCCAGTGCAGGGGCATGCAGGAAGCAGCCAATCAATGTTCTCTCTCATCGATGTTTCTATTTCTTTCTGTTTTTCCCTTCCTCGCTCTCTCAAATCAATAATTTTTTTTAAATTTTTAATGTTGACATTATTATTGACTTCCCTCATTTTCACCCTCCCCCCTTTGTCTACTTCCACCTACCCCCACTCCTCTTCTTTTGGCCTTCACTACACAATTGTCTGTGTCCCTGACATTTGCTTTGAAGAGAGACTATTTTCATTAAAATCTGATTCAGGGTGTGGGCTTTTTCATAATCCATTGTTTTAGTACAGGAAAGAAGGTGTAAGTCTTAATAGGGATTAGTTCATTAACTCATTTTCCAAACATTTGTGACTTCAAATATTTATTTCCTTGAGAGACCCCACACTAAGAGTAATAGGCTCTTGGCTCCTGCCCTAGCTTTTCCCTGGACTCCTACAAACAAATATTTCAAATGTGACCCAAAACAAAGTTCAGTTACAATTATTGAATTTCCCTTGTCTTATTTTATCTTCTACTCCATTTCTCCCTTTTCTACAAATGCTGCCAAAAATACATTATTAGGGAAGACTTGCTGTTGCTGTGAGAAATAAATGCTTCTTCCAAGAATGTGGTCAGTTTATGCTCTGTGGGGTTTCTTGTCATTTCAGCTCCAGCGAGGTGCTGATTCTATGCAGAACTTAAGAAAAGCGTGGCCAATGTCCTCTGAACTACATGTGGTCTCGTGAACCCCAGAAGCAGCAATTCTTACTCTCAGACTCTGAGTGGGCCCTCTTGAATAGTCCCATTTGCTTCAGAATCTGAAACTTTTCTCATGGTAGATCAACGTGTGCCCAAAAGTACATGGAGATAGGTAATACCTTTGCATCTCCATCTACTTTTATTTTTCATCACATCCACTGCAGAAAAAATGCGACCTTTCCTCCTGCAATTGAAAATAGACCCTTTTCATGAAAACATACAAAAACACTCCAGTGTTGATAATGGTGATGAGGTATTGTATACACTAGCAAAAGAGTAGTGTTGGATGTATTGTTTTTCTATAATCTACAAGATCTGTTAAAGGCACTTTATTCTCCCAAAGCCAAAAAAATTGCGTACAACCCAAGATTAAGACAAATGATTACAGATGCTCATCTCTTTATCCTACACTATTTGCAGTAAGAGTCCAAGTTTCATGAATAAGATAATGATGATTCCAGTTCTCAATGGCTTATCCAACAAAGGCAAAATATTCTCTTGCAACCAAGAAAAAATAAAGAAATATGATGCTCAGTTTTTAGTATCTCAAAAACATTTTTTTTTTCTGAGCTACTTTAATCACTGTTTTTCCTTTCTCACTTTCTTATCTTTCACCTATAACTCCCTATTCTGAGAGGTCAGAGATGGAGAAAAAAGTACAAATTTAGGATATGATAAAGATGGCCTTTCAAAACATAGTGGGAAAGATGTATTATTCAATAAAGGATATTGGGACAACTGGCTAACCATTTGGAAAAAAATGAAATGGGAGCTTTATCTCACTCCTTATTTGAAATGAATTCTAGTTGGTTCAAAAATTTGAACATAAAAATGAAATTATTAAAGGTCTGGAATAAGCTTGGTGATTAAAAAAATAAGTTTGGTGCACTTAAGCATAATATAACGGAGAAGCTGTAGATAATGTATTAACAAATTAGCCTAAATAAAAATAATAAAAAATATTTTCACAGACCAAAACCCTTTAAATAAAGAAAAAGAGGAACAAAAGCCTGTGAAGATATTTGTAAGTTAGAGGGTGACCAAACAAGTTCTATAAGTCATTTAGTAAAGGACTAGCAACTCATTAGAAAATGATCATGAACAGATAATTTACAAAAAAAAAAAAAAAAAAAAAATCAAATGGGCAATAAACATAAACAACATGATTTTTCATTAAAAAACAGTAATAATTTAAAAAATCAGATAAGTATAGTATTGAAATGTCCTTTTGAAATCTATCAGTTTAACAAATTTTAAAAGTTCGATCTTTCCTGATCTTGATGAGGGTTTGGGGAAGCAAGCTCTACAGGTTGAGCTCTACAGGTTGGTGGGGAGAAAAAAATCTGTCCAACCTTCTGATGGGACCATTTAAAAAATAATTCTACTATAAGAATTTATTCTAAAGATATAATTAAAAAGTATTTACTATTATGTATATAAAGATTTTATTTAAAGGCTATTTTAGAACTCCCAGTCAAGATAGCAGGTTAGGTAAATGTTGTGCTTGCCTCTTCCCATGACCATATCAAAATTACAACTAAATTAGAGAACAACAACCCTTGAGAATAACCAGAAGACTGGCTAAACAGAACTACTATAACTAACAATGCATGGAAGAAGCCACACTGAGACAAGTAGGAGGGTTGGAGACATGGAATAGGCTACTCCTACACCCATGTATGGCAGTTGAACATATCTCAGATTTGGAGGTCCCCCCCTTAGAAATGAGGAGTTTTAGCCCCACACCAAACTCCTCAGCTCAGGATTCCGGTGATGGGAAGAGGACTCCTAACAACAGCTTGCTGAAAAATTAGCAATGACTCAGTCTGGGTGAGACAGAGAGCTGCCAGAGAACATGGTCTCCTTTCAAAAGGCCCAAGCATAAACTCACTCATTAAAACCACTCAACTTAAGATCCAGCAAAGGGACAGCTGCTCAAAAAGCACCAGGATATATAGGGTAGAATTGAATTGTCTGCCTTCAGGGCTGAGGCTAGAGGGGCAGCTCTGTTAGGACTAAATGACTGCAGGCACCATTGTTTCTTTCTTGTTGAGACCTAACCCTGTCTAGCCTGCAGGTGTAAGCTGAAATCAAGTTTGAGTCTCCATTAATCAGACAACATCACTCTCACCCCACCCTGGTTATTCTCTGGTACCTTGCCTGGCCTGAAATTTTTCACAGGCTAATCCACACAAACTGCAAGACTAGGTCCATGCTGTGGACTTTGCTAAAATCTCTCAAAGGTCCACAAACACCACACAAACAGTGACTGGCCTCATCATTCCCTCTACCTCTTGCTACATGGCCCCAAACCTGGCACTAGTGACAGCCAACTTCAGTTCACAGCATAACCACTTCCTAGTACCTGCAAGACTAGCACAAGCAGCTACCAATCTCAGATAACTCTGTAGCTCCTACCAGGTAGCCTGGGGCCAGACAAGGCAGTGGCTAACCTCCCAAGAGGCCCCAGAACCAACATTACTGGTGGCCAACTTTAGACCACACTGAGCACCACCCAATTAGTGCCACAAATAACACATCCAAAGATGGAGTTAGCAGACACCAGAATTTGCTAAAGCAAATCTTGCTCTGTGGGGTCAATGCTCACACAACAGCTTGTCCACTATAGTTACAGCAGCCATCAAAACCAGACAACCTGAGGGTCAGTCTCACCCACTGACATTCCAATAGAAATCTAAGCTCAATTATAACAAGAAGGGCACACACAAACTACACAAAGGACACCCCTGGATCACCCTGCTTAGGGTACAATGGAGATTGTACCGGTGGGCCTCACAGGACACCTGCCACATAAGGCTACTCTACCAGGACTGGGAAAAGTAATAGAACTATGTAATATATGGAAACAAACACAGGGAGGCAGTTCAAAATGAGAAGACAAAGAAATATGTCCTAAATGAAAGAATAGGACTAAACTCCAGTAAAAGAACTGAACAAAATGGAGACAAACAATCTACCACGTGCAGATTTCAAAATACTGCTTAATGAATTCAGAAAATGCTTAATGAATTTAGGAGATGACTAGATAATCTCAGTGAATACTTCAACAAAGAGATAGGAAATATTACAAAGGAGACAGAAACCATAAAAAAAAAAAAAGAAAGAAAGAAAAACCCAGTAAGAAATTAAGAATTCACCAACCGAAATAAAGAATACAATGGAAGGAATAAACATCATATAGATCAAGCAAATCAGTGATTTGAAAGACAAGGTATCAGAACATACCCAATCAGAACAGAAAAATTAAAAAAGAATAATAAAAAAAATGAGTATAGTTTAAGGGATTTCTAAGACAACATTGAGCATAAGAACATTCTCATCATGGGAGTTCCAGAAGGAAAGGACTGAAAACTTATTTACTTTTTTTTTTTTTTAACTCATCTTTATTGTTGAATGTATTACAGATGTCCCCCCTTTTTTTTTCACATTGACCCCCTAATCCCCCATACCACCCCCTTTTTGCCTTCCCCACACTATTGTCAATATCAATTAGTTTTATGCATATATGCATTTAGAAGTTCTTTGGTTTATCTCATCCCATCCTCCCTTCCCCTTCCCTTTGAGTTCCATCAGTCCAACAACCAAACTGTACTTCTTAATTCCTTCATCTTTTTCACCCATACTCCCAGCCCCCACCCATCTGGCAAGCAACAAAAAGTTCTCTATATCTATGAGTCTGTTTCTGTTCTGCTTGCTCATTTTGTTTGTAGATTCAATTGTTGATAAACAGGTAGTACCAATTTATTGTTTATATTTTTGTTCTTCTTTTCATTCAAGAAGACCCTTTGACATTTCATATAATACTGGTTAGGTGGTGATGAAATCTTTTAGCTTTTTCTTGTCTGGGAAACTCTTAATTTGTCCATCGATTCTAAATGATAGCTTTTCGGGATAGAGTAATCTTGGTGGTAGGTCGTTGCTTTTAATCACCTTGAATATCTCTTGCCACTCCTTTCTGGTCTGCAAAGTTTCTCTTGAGAAATCAGCAGAAAGTTTTATGGAAGCTTCTTTGTAGGTAACAAACTGCTTTTTTCTTGCTGCTTTTAAGATTCTCTCTTTGTATTTAACCTTTGGCATTTTGCTGATGATGTGTCTTGGTGTGACCCTCTTTGGGATTATCTTGTTTGGAACTCTCTGTGCTTCCTAGACTTGTATGTCTGTTTTCTTCACCAAGTTAGGGAAGTTTTCTGTCATTATTGTTTCAAATAGGTTTTCAATTTCTTGTTCTCTCTCTTCTCCTTCTGGCACCCCTATGATGTGAATGTTGGTATACTTGAACTTGTCCCAGAGGTGCTTTACACTAGCCTCACTTTTTTGGATTATTTTTTTTCTTTTTACTGTTCTGATTGGGTGTTTTTTGCTTTATTATATTCCAAATCGATGGTTTGCTTCTTGGCTTTACCTACTCTATTATTGATTCCCTGTAAATTATTCTTTATTTTAGTTGGTGCATCCTTCACTTCTGACTAGTCCTTTTTTATGTTGTTAATGTTCTAAGTTCCTTGGAGGTCTCCTTAAGCTCCTTGAAGGTCTTACTAAATTCCTTGCATGTCTCACTAAGTTCCTTGAACAACCTTATAACCTGTGTTTTGAACTTTTCATCTGATTCATTGCTTATCTTAATTTTGTTTTTATTCTTTTCCTGTAGTTTTGTTCTTTTCTTTCATTTGGGATATGTTTCTTTGTCTCCTCATTTTGGCTGCTTCCCTGTGATTGTTTCTATGTATTAGGTAGAGTTGCTATGTATCCTATGCTTCATAGGGTGACCTCTTATTTTAGGTGTACTGTAGGATCCAGTGGCACAGCCTCCCTGATCAGCTAGCTGGGTCCTTGAGGTATACCCCGAGTGTGGACTATACACCCTTCTATTGTAATTGAGTCTTGATTGCTGTTGGCATGTCAATGGGAGGGATTTACTCAGGCTGATTAGCTGCAAGGACTGGCCACTGGCCTCTGACTACCTTGGAGGATCAGCTATGTAGGGGCTCACCACACAGAGCAAGACTTCCTTCATTAGGGCTCTGGTACCCACTGAGTCTGCTCATTGAGTGTGTCACTTGTGGAGATGGTTGGGTCACCACACAGAGCAAGACTTACTTCATTAGGGCTCTGGTACACACTGAGTCTGCTCACTGAATGTGTCTCTTCTGGAGGTCGGTGTTTCAATGTGGTCTGAAGCTGTCCACTGGGTGTGCTGGCTCTGGGCTAGGTCAGCTACTGCCTGTGTTCTATCTGGGGCTGCCTGGCATAAGCTACAAAGTGATTTGAAGATGGCTGCTGCTGGGCTTGGAGGTGCTTAGGAAAAGCCAAGTTGTGAACCAAGGCTGGTTTCTTCTAGTGCCAGGTCCGGGGCCACTTAATGGGAAGTATGGGGTTCACTGGGACCAGATGCTACTTGTTTGAGATATTTTAGGAAACTTTGAAGCAAGATCCAAGATAGACCAATCCTATGGTAAAGCCTTTGGAAAACAGCTTGGTTGGGCCTGAAAGTTGGGTGGGGCAGGGCTTTGGGGAATCACCAGGGTGGGGCAAGAATTGTGAGCCAGGTTGCTGGAGTCCCAGATATGATGGCCATCTGCTGCCCAGGGAAAGGCTCACTAAAGCCACATCAGCCTCCACCCACACATCTGTCCAGGAGAAAGTCTCCTCTTCAGCCCCTGTCCCAAGGCCAAACAGCTCAGCTCTTCCCTGTATAGCTCTGGCGCCCCTCAAGCTAACTCCCCCCAGAGCTTAGAGGGAGCAAGTCCAAGTAAGTTAATGTGCAGGCCCTTTAGGAGGAAGTGCCTGGGCCTCCAGAAGCTGTACCCTCCCTCAGCTTCAGGTCCCACTGGTTTTTATGGCCAGAAGTTATGGGGAATTTTTTTTCCTGGCACTGAAACCCTGAGCTGGCGCCTGGTGTGGGACAGGGATCCCTCACTCCTCAGGGAGGACCTTCCCAGCTAAAGTGTCCCTCCTGATTTTTATCCACCACAGGTGTGTGTGGGACCAGCCCATCTGTGCCTCCACCCCTCCTACCAGTCTCAGTGTGGCTTCTTCTTTAATTTCGTAGTTGTAGGACTTTCATCCAGCTCAATTTCAGGCAGTTCTGAATGATGGTTGTGCTGTAGTTTAGTTGTAATTTCGATGTGGTTGTGGGAGGAGGCGATACCGCATTTACCTATGCCACCATCTTGACCGGAAGTCCTTGAAAACTTATTTGAATAAATCATGAGTAAATACTTCTCTGGGTGAAGGAAATAGACATACAAGTTCAGGAAGCACAGAGAATCCCAAATGCGATAAACTCAAGTTGGCCTATATCAAGATACATCATAATTAAAATTCCAAAGATTAAAGACAAAAAGAGAATTTTAAATCAGCAAGAGAAAAAAAAAAAGTTGGTTACGTATAAGGGAGCTCCCATAACCTGTCAGTTGATTTCTCAACAGAAACTTTTCAGGCTAAAAAGGATTGACACAAAATATTCAAAGTGATGAAAAGCAAAAACCTACAACCAAGATTCCTCAGCAAAGCTGTTATTTAAAATTGATAGACAAAGAACTTTCACACAAGAGAAAGATGAAGAAGGTCATCACCACCAAACCTGTACTACCAGAAATGTAAAATGTTTTCTTTAAATATATATATATGAAATATATATATAAATATTGCAAAGAAAAAATTCTCACTGACAAAGGCAAACACATAAAAAAAAAAAAAAAAAAGAATCAAACCACAGTAAAGTTAGTACAAAGTTAAAGGGCAATAGTAGAAAGAGCATGTGTAATTACAACAGTAGATTAAGGGATACTCCACACACATACACACACATCCACACAAACACACAGAAATGTCTAAAAAAAATGACAAAAACATAATAGTCAAGATTAAGATGGCAGTGATTAGAGTTATAGAATGTGTTGTTTGAACTTAAGCAACCATCAACTTAAAACAGACTGTTATAAACATAGCTTCAAATATATGAAACACATGGTAACCACAAACCTAAAATCTACAAAGAATATACAAGAAAGAGAGAGGAATCCAAATACAAAACTACAGAAAATCATCAACACACAAGAGAGCAAGAGAATAAGAAAGAAACAGAGCCTGGCTGGTGTGGCTCAGTGGTTGAGCCTTGACCCATGTACCAAGAGGTCACTGATTTGATTCCAGGTCAGGGCACATGCCCAGGTTGTGGGCCCAATCCCCAGACAGGTGTATGCAGGAGGCAATCAATCAATGTTCTCTCTCATTGATGTTTCTATTTCTTTCTCCCTCTCCCTTCCTCTCTCTCTAAAATCAATAAAGAAAAACAAAATTAAAAAAAGAATCTACAAAACAATGAAAAACAAATAATAAAATTGCAATAATGTCATACCTTAAATAATTACTATAAAATTAAATTGATAAAATGTTGCATTCAAAAGATGAATGGACAAAAAGGATGTGGTACATGCAATAAAATATTATCCAACCATAAAAAGGAATGAACTCTTACCATCTGTGACAACAGGGATGGACCTAGGGGATATTAAGCTAAGTGAAATGGGCTAAACAGAAAGACAAATATCACATGATTTGACTTACATGTGGAATGTAAGAAAACAAATAAAGGAACAAGTCAGGCAAAAACAAGTTCATAGATACAGAGAACAAACTTATGGTTGCCACATGGGAGAGGGTTTTGGAGGCTAGGGCAAAAGGGGTAAGGGATTAAGTACAAATTGGCAGTTACAAAATATTCACTGGGAAATAAAGTATAGTTTAGAGATTATAGTCAATGATATTGCAAGAAATATGGATGGTGTGACATGAATGCAAGTCTTTACAGGGAAATCACTTTATAAGTTTATACATGTCTAACCACTGTGTGGTACACCTGAAATTAATCTAATATTAATGTCTAATATTAATCTAATCTAATCTAATGTCAATTGCAGTTGAGAAACAAAAGTTTTTAAAGAATATTTTATATTAATATAAAATCTGGACACTTTCTATATGTCCTTTGATGGGAAAATTATTAAAATATTATGGCACACTTATAAAGTGGAATATTACTCTGGATACACAAAACCTTGAGGTGGGGCTACAGAGACTAAAGGAGGATCCTGTCTGCTACATCTATTCTTTGCCTTCTATAATGCAGAACTGTGAGAAAAAATATGATGAGTGTGAGTGAAGGTGGGGAGCCTATAGACAGAGGCAGATATGAGGGGAAAAAATGGTGATCATAAGAGTTATTACTGTGGTCTTTGTGATATTCAAGAAATGAAGGTTAAGGGCTTTAGATGTCTTGAAATTGCTTTTTGCTCAACACTTTTATTGGGAAAAGTTTTTTCAACTGCACTGTATATGGACATTTATAAGAGTTACATAAAATTCAACTTGCTAAAAGGATGTAAGAAAAAAGTGGAGATACATATACTTACTGTAAATATGAGAAATTTTAAGGCCAAGGGTTTAAGAGATTTGATCAAATTTAAAAGCCGAGTTGGGAGTAGAAATCAAATCCTTGTACCCTGCCTCACCACCATCGTTATTGTCTCCCTACAAGCTCAGTATAGAATTAGTCAAACACTGAGATTTAGAGACTCTGGTTCTTCCAAAGGACTGTAACTTTCAAATTAACATACATATATATTTTATTGTTAAAATATGAAAGTAAAAATAAAGCATTTACCCATCTCCCTGACAACTTAAACACAATAGGCAATCATATTGAAAACTAGACAATTAATATTTGGATCAATTAATCAGAAAACACTATTTACATAGGAAACATTAAAAAATGAAAAGTAAAAAATGAAAAAAAAATTTCATGTACCACTCAGAAATATTATTTAAATATTTTGTTTTTGGCCACAGATCTTCAACTTTTAGATTCTTAAAAGTTTCAAGGACACAAGTCTTGGTTGGGTAGCCCAGTTGGTTAGAGCATCATCATGATATACCAAGGTTGATGGTTCAATCCCCAGTCAGGGCACATACAAGAATCAACCAATGAATGCATAAATAAGTAGAACAATAACTTGATGAATCAATTTCTCTCTCTTTTTTTCTAAAAAATTAATAAGTAAAAAAAAGTTTTGAAGACTCCAAAGAGATTCTGTTTATGTGGGTAATATTTATCATTTTTTACCATAAAAGAAACTAAGAGCAGCTATCTTTTTTTTTTTGGTGTTTATGTTTTCATTTATTTATTTTTATATTTCAAAATTTCTTTTTTTTCCAATTACAGTTGACATTCAGTATTATTTTATATTAGCTTCAGGTGTACCACCTAGTGGTTATACAATTATATAATTTATGAATTAATCCTCCTGGTAATTCAAGTACTTATCTGGCACCATACAGTTATTATAATATTATTGACTATACTCCCAATGCTGTACTTTATATCCCTATGATTATTTTGTAACCAACAATTGGTACTTCATAATAAAAACAGGTATATATTATTAGTTTATTTAAAAATAAAATTTTACTTCATGTATATGATAGTAACATTTTCTATGAAAAAAAAAAAACAACTACATTTTAAAAATAGTGAGAAAGGCATTAATTTTAGATTTTGCAAATCTCTTTCATGTCTACCTAAATAGAAAACATTCTCATATTTGCTTCTGTATTGAATCTGTTGCAATGAGTTGTATTGTTTAAATCAAATGAAGAAAATTTACCTTTTCACAGATATGTAATGAAAAAAGAGTAAAGTATTTTGTTAAACTTTTCAGAAGATAATTGTAAATATTCTTCTTTGATGAGGCACTAAACCTAGACAAGAAATAGTTTCTTTTTTAAAAACTTTTTTAAATTAATGTGTTTTTGTTAAAGATGTTTCTCCTTTTTTCCCCCATTGACACCCTCCTCCCCATTACCCCCCTAAAGCCATCACCAGCATTGTTATCTGTGTCCATCAGTTATGTGTACATGCATATACGTTCTGGGTTTATTTTATCCCTCCCTCACCATGCCTTCTTCTGAGGATTGTCAATTTTACTTCCACATCTCTGAGTCTACCCTGTTCCTCAGATTGTTATGTTCATTATATTCCACAAATAAGTGAAATCATGTAATATTTCTCTTTCTCTACTTGACTTGTTTTTCTTAAGATAATACTCTCCAGGTCCCTCCATGTCGTCTCAAAGGATAAATCGATCTTTCATTCTTACAGAAACGTAATACTCCATTTTGTATTGGTACCAAAGTGTCCTGATGGACACTTGGTCTGTTTCCAGACCTTAGCTATTATAAACAGTGTGGCTATGAACATGGGGGTACATATATTTATTCTGATTGGTGTTTCAGGCTTCCTAGAATATATTCCTAGAAGTGGAATCACTGAGTAAAATAGCAATTCAATTTTTAAGTTTTTGAGGTAACATCACAGTGTTTTCCATTGTGGCAGCATGAGTCGGCATTCCCACCAGCAGTGTACTAGAGTCCCCTTTTCTCCACACCCTCACCAACATTTGTTGTTTGATGATTTGTTGATGGTGGCCGTTCTGACAGCTGTGAGGTGATACCTCATTGTTTTAATTTGCATCTCTGATGATTAGTGATGTTGAGTATTTCTTCATATGTCTCTTAGCCATTTGTACGTCCTATTTGAAGAGGTGTCTAATTTGTTCCTCTGCCCATTTTTTAATTGGGTTCTTCTTTGTCTTCCTTTTGTTGAGTTGTATGAGCACTTTACATATTTTGGAAATTAATCCCTTATCTGATATATCATTGGCAATTATGCTCTCCCATACAGTGAGTTCTCTTTCTGTTTTGATGATTGTTTCTTTTGCTGTGTAGAAGCTTTTGAGTTAGATGTAGTCCCATTTGTTCATTTTCTCCTTTGTTTCTATTGCATTAGGTGATGGTATCAGTAAAAATTCTGCTGCATATGATATCTGAAATTTTGCCTACAACAAAAAAGAAGAAAAATTTTCTTATAAAATTTTTATAGACTCACAAGTTATATTAAAGTCTTTTATCCATTTTGAGTTTATTCTTGTGTAAGTTGATGGTCTAGCTTCATTGTTATGCAGCTGTCCAATTTTTCCAACACCATTTGTTAAATAGGCTGTCTTTATTCCATTGTATGCTCTTGCCACCTTTGTCAAATATTAATTGAGCATAATGTCTTTGGTCAATTTCTGGGTTCTCTGTTCTGTTCCACTTATCTATCTGCCTGTTCTTGGCCAGTACCAGGCTGTTTTTATTACAGTGGCTTTGTAGTATAACCTGATATCTGGTATTGTGATCCCACCTACTTTGTCCTTCTTTTGCAAGATTGCTGTGGCTATTCGGGGTATTTTTGATTTTATGTGAACTTTTGAAGTATTTGTTCTAGTTCTGTGAAATATGTCATTGGTATTTTGATGAGAATTGCATTGAATCTATAGATCGCTTTGGGTAGTATGGACATTTTAATGATGTTAATTCTTCCAATCCATGAACAAGTTATGTGCTTCCACTTTTTTATATCTTCCTCTGTTTCTTTTTTCAATGTCTGGTAGTTTTCTGCAAATAGGTCCTTTACTTCTTTGATTAAGTTTATTTCTAGGAATCTTAATTTTTTTGCCATGATGGTAAATGGGATATTTTTTTAGTTTCTCTTTCTGTGAGTTCGTCATTGGTGTATAATAATGCCATTGATTTCTTGACGTTAATTTGTATCTGGCTACTTTGCCAAATTCATTTATTAAGTCTAGTAAATTTTTGATGGAGTCTTTGGGGTTTTCTATGTATAATATCATGTCATCTGGGAATAATGACAGTTTCACTTCCTCCTTTCCAATTTGTATCCCTATTATTTTTAGTTCATGTCTGATTGCTGTGGCTAAGTCTTCCAGTACCATCTAAAAGAAGAGTGGCAAAAGTTGGCATCCCTGTCTTGTTCCTGTTCTTAAGGGAAATGCTTTTAGTTTTTGCCCATTGAGTATGTTGTTGGCTGTAGATCTTTCATATATGGCCTTTATTATGTTGAGGTATGATCCTTCTATTCCCACCTTGCTGAGTGTTTTTATCACAAAAGGGGCCCTGGCCAGTTTGGCTTAGCGGTCACATCGGACTGCAGACCAGAGTCCCGGGTTTGGTTCCTGCTAGGGGCACGTACCACAAAAAAAAAAAGAAAGAAAGAAAGGAGTAATGAATTTTGTCAAACACTTCATCAGCATCTATTGATATGATTATGTGGTTTTTATCTTTCATTTTGTTTATGTAGTGTATCACATTTATTGATTTGTGAATATTGTACAAGCCTTGCATCCCTGGGATGAATCCCACTTGGTCATGGTGAATAATTTTTTTGATGTATTACTGGATCCGATTTGCTGGTATTTTGGTAAGGATTTTGGCATCTATGTTTATCAGAAATATTGGCCTGTAATTTTCTTTCTTTGTAGTGTCTTTTTCTGGTTTTGGAATTAGAATTATGCTGGCCTCAAAAAACAAGTTTGAAAGTCTTTTTTCTTCTTGAGTTTTTTGGAATAGTTTGAGAAGAATGGGTGTTAGTTCTTCTTTGAATGTTTGGTAAAATTCCCCCATGAAGCCGTCCGGACTTGGGCTTTTGTTAGCTGGTAGATTCTTGATTACATCTTCAATTTCCTTAGTGGTTATTGGGCTGTTCAAGTTTTCTCTCTTCCTGGCTCAGTTTTGGGAGGCTATGTGGTTCTAGAAATTTTTCCATTTTGCTTAGATTGTCTAATTCGTTGACATGTAATTGTTCATAGTAATTGTTAACGGTCCTTTGTATTTCTGTAGTGTCAGTTGTTACTTCTCCCCCCTCATTTCTGAATTTGTGTGTTTGGGTTGTTTCTCTGTTTTGTTTTGTTTTGTTTTGTTTTCTTTGCGCTTAGAACTGTTTATTCTTTCTTTCTTTCTTTCTTTCTTTCTTTCTTTCTTTCTTTATTTATTTATTCATTTATTAATTTTTATTACAGATATTTCTCCTTTTCCCCCCACTGATCCCCCCCTCCCCCTCCCACCTGCCTTTCCCCCAGTTTGTTATCCATGTCCAATGTTCATGCATACATGCATATAAGTTCCGTGGTTTATCTCTTCTCCACCACCCCCCTATTTAGGGAATTGTCAGTCTGTATCCCACTTCTGCTGGGACTACACCCTTCCTCAGACTGTTATGTTCATTATATTCTACAAATAAGTGAGATCATATGAAACTTGTCTTCTTTTGTTTCGCTTGTTTCACTTAGGATGATACTTTCAGGTCCCTCCATGTAGTCTCAAAGGATAAAAGGTCTTTCTTTCTTACAGCTGCGTAGTACTCCATTGTGTATATGTACCACAGCTTTTTTATCCATTCGTCTACTGATGGACCCGTGGGCTGTTTCAAGATCTTAGCTATTGTAAATAGTGCTGCTACAAACATGGGGGTACATATATCCTTTCTGATTGATGTTTTAGGCTTCTTAGGGTATATTCCTAGAAGTGAGATCACGGGGTCAAATGGAAGTTCAATTTTTAATTTTTTGAGGTAACACCATATTGTTTTCCACAGTGGCTGCACCAGTCTGCATTCTCACCAGCAGTGTACTAGAGTCTGCTTTTCTCAACACCCTCGCCAACACTTGTTGTTTGATGATTTGTTGATGGCGGCCATTCTGACAGGTGTGAGGTGATACCTCATTGTTGTTTTAATTTGCATCTCTCTAATGATTAGTGATAATGAGAATTTCTTCTTATGTTTCTTAGCCATTTGTATGTCCTGTTTGGAGAGGTGTCTATTTAGATCCTCTGCCCATTTTTTAATTGGATTCTTTGTCTTCCTTTAGTTGAGTTTTACGAGCACTCTATAATATTGGAAATTAACCCTTATCTGATATATCATTGGCAATTATGCTCTCCCATACAGTAGGTAGCCTTGCCATTTTGATGACTGTACCTTTTGCTGTGCAGAAGCTTTTGAGTTTGATGTAGTCCCATGTGTTCATTTTCTCCTTTGTTTCTATTGCCTTAGGTGATGTGTCAGGAAAATGCGTATGATGTCTTTGCCTACAGTCTCTTCTAGGATTTTTATGGATTCATGAGTTACATTTAAGTCTTTTAGCCATTTTGAGTTTATTCTTGTGTAGGGTGTAAGTTGATGGTCCAGTTTCATTTTTCTGCAAGTAGCTGTCCAATTTTCCCAGCACCATTTATTAAAGAGGCTGTCCTTAATCCACTGTATGCTCTTGCCACCTTTGTCAAATATTAATTGAGCATATCGCCTTGAGTCCATTTCTGGGTTCTCTGTTCTGTTCCACTGGTCTATATGCCTGTTCCTGTGCCAGTACCAGGCTGTTTTGATTACAGTGGCTATGTAGTATAACCTGAAATCTGGTATTGTGATCCATCCATCTTTGATCCTCCTTCTCAAGATTGCTGTGGCTATTCGAGGCCTTTTTTGGTTCCATATAAACTTTTGAAATAATTGCTCTAATTCTGTGAAGTATGCCGTTGGTATTTTGATGGGGATTGTGTTGAATCTATAGATTGCTTTGGGTAATATTGACATTTTAATGATGTTAATTCTCCCAATCCTGAACAGGGTATGTGCTTCCACTTTTTTATATCTTCCTCTATTTCTTTTTTCAATGACCTGTAGTTTTCTGCAAATAGGTCCTTTATTTCTTTGGTTAAGTTTATTCCTAGGTATCTTAATTTTTTTGCCGCAATGGTAAATGGGATTTTTTGCTTAGTTTCTCTTTCTGAGAGTTCATCATTGGTGTATAAGAATGCCATCGATTTCTTGACATTAATTTTGTATCCTGCTACTTTGCCAAATTCATTTATTAAGTCTAGTAAATTGTTGATGGAGTCTTTGGGGTTTTCTATGTATAGTATTATGTCATCTGCAAATAATGACAATTTCACTTCCTCCTTTCCAATTTGGATCCCTTTTATTTTTTCTTACTCTCTGATTGCTGTGGCTAAGACTTCCAGTACTATGTTAAATAGGAGTGGCGAAAGTGGGCATCCTTACCTTGTTCCTGTTCTTCAGGGAAATGCTTTTAGTTTTTGCCCATTGAGTATGATGTTGGCTGTAGGTCTTTCATATATGGCCTTTATTATGTCTAGATATGATCCCTCTATTCCCACACTGCTGAGCATTTTTATCAGAAATGGAATGCTGGATTTTATCGAAGGCTTTTTCAGTATCTATTGATATTATCATGTGGTTTTTATTCTTCATTTTATTCATGCGGTGTATCACATTTATGGATTTGCGAATATTCTACCAGCCTTGCATCCCTGGGATGAATCCCACTTGGTCATGGTGGATACTTTTTTTGGTGTATTGCTGGATTCAATTTGCTAGTATTTTGTTCAGGATTTTGGCATCTATTTTCATCAGGGATATTGGCCTGTAGTCTTCTTTCTTTGTTGTGTCTTTTTTTCTGGTTTTGGAATTAGAATTATGCTGGCTTCATAAAACTAGTTTGGAAGTCTTCCTTTTTCTTGAATTTTTTGAAATAGTTTGAGGAGAATGGGTATTTGTTCTTCTTTGAATGTTCGGTAAAACTCCCCCAAGAAGCCATCCGGGCCTGGGCATTCATTACCTGGGAGAGTCTTGATTACATCTTCAATTTCTTCTGCTGTTATTGGTCTGTTCAAGTTTTCTATTTCTTCCTGATCTAGTTTTGGGAGACTATGTGTTTCTAGAAATTTGTCCATTTCTCTTAGACTGTCGAATTTGTTGCCATATAGTTGTTCATAGTAGTTGTTAATGATCTTTTGTATTTCTGTGGTGTCAGTTGTTATCTCTCCTCTTTCATTTCTGATTTTGTGTATTTGGGTTCTATCTCTTTGTTTCCTGGTGAGTTTAGCTAAGGGTCCATCAATCTTGTTTATCTTTTCGAAAAACCAACTCTTTGTTTTATTGATACTTTGAATTGTTTTTTTTGGTCTCTATGTCATTTATTTCTGCACTGATCTTTACTATTTCCTTTCTTCTATTTGCTCTGGGGTTTTCTTTTTGTTTGCTCTCTAGTTCTTTAGGTTGTGAGGTTAGATAGTCTATTAGATATTTTTCTTCTTTTTTGAGGTTGGCCTGTAGTGCTATGAACTTTCCTCTCAGAACTGCTTTCGCTGCATCCCATAGATTTTGTGTTGTTGTGTCTTCATTTTCATTGGTTTCCAGGAAGTTTTTGATTTCTTCCTTGATCTCCTCAGTGACACATTCATTGTTTAATAATATGCTATTAAGCTTCCATGTGTTCAAATGTCTTATGTTCTTCTTGCAATTGATTTCTAGTTTCATGCCATTGTGATCTGAGAAGATGCTTGATATGATTTCAATCTTCTTGAACTTGTAGAGACTTAGTTTGTGCCCTAACATGTGGTCTATCTTTGAGAATGTCCCATGTGCACTTGAGAAGAATGTGAATTCTGTATTTTGGGGGTTTAGTTCTCTGTAGATGTCTATTAAATTCATTTGGTCTAGTGCTTCATTTAGAGTCTCTGTTTCCTTGCTAATTTTTTGTCTAGAGGATCTATCCAGCGATGACAGCGGGGTGCTGAAGTCCCCTGCTATGATTATATTGCTATCGATTTCTCCTTTGAAGTCCTCCAGAAGTGTTGTCATATATTTTGGTGCTCCTATATTGGGTGCATATATTTTTATCAAGGTTATATCTTCCTGTAGGATAGATCTTTTCAATATTATGTAGTGGCCTTCTTTGTCTCTAATAATGGTCTTCATTCTGAAATCTCTTTTATCAGAAATGAGTATTGCTACACCAGCTTTTTTTTCTCTTCTGTTTGCTTGGAAGATTTTTTTTCCATCCCTTCAATCTATGTGAGTCTTTTGTTGTGAGGTGGGTCTCTTGTCAACAACATATAGATGAGTCATGCTTTCTTATCCAATCAGCTACTCTGTGTCTTTTTATGGGAGCATTCAGTCCATTTACATTTAAGGTGATTATTGAAATGTACTTATTTATTGCCATTTTTGTTTAGTGTGGTTATATTTTTCTTCCTACTTCTCCTGCTAATTACAACCATCCTTTTAACATTTCTTGCAGTTTTGGTTTGGTGCTAATGTTATCCCTTAGCCTTTTTTTGTCTGGGAAGCTCTTTATTTGATCTTCTATTTTGAATGATAGCCTTGCTTGATAGAGTAGTCTTGGATTCAGATCCTTGTTTTTCATGACCTTGATTACTTCATGCCATTCCCTTCTAGCCTGTAGTATTTCTGTTGAGAAGTCATCTCAGAGTCTTATGGGGTTTCCTTTGTAGGTAACCTGTTGCTTCTCTCTTGCTGCTTTTAGGATTCTCTATTTGTCTTTAATTTTTGGCAGTTTGATTACTATGTGTCTTCGTGTGGGCCTGTTTGGGTTCTTCTTACTTGGGGCTCTCTGTGCTTCTTGAACTTGAGTGCCTTCTTCCCTCACCAAATTAGGGAAGTTTTCTGTCACGATTTCTTTGAATATATTCTCTAACCCTTACTTATTTTCTTCTTTTTCAGGGACTCCTATGATGCGAATATTATTTTGTTTCCAGTTGTCCCACAGTTATCTTCAGGTGTATTCCTGTTTTTTAATCATTTTTTCCTTTTGGTTTTCTGATTGGTTGATTTTTTTTTTATCCTGTCTTCTAATTCACTGATCCAGTCCTCAGCTTCCCCTACTCTGCTTTTTAGAACTTCCAATGTGTTTTTCATTTCTGATATGTCATTCTTCATTTCTTCCTTTTGGTTTTTAATTTCCAACTGATTGATTTTCAACATTTCTATGTTTTTACTCATGGTGCTCATATCCTTACACATGCTGTTGAGCTTCCTCAACATCATGGCTCTAAATGCTAGTTCTATTAACTTGCTTAACTGAACCTCGTTTATCTCATCTTCTGTAGAGGTCTCATGTTCTTTTATTTGGGTATTGTTTCTGTTTTTCACCATTTTGGCTATCACAGTGGGCTTTGGAGTCTGCCAAATTTTCCCTGTGGGTGTTGGTGTTCTGCTGTTTGCGGTTCCCTCTCCTGGGTTTGGATGAGCCAGGGAGGAACGACTTTAAACACCACCTTCAAGTCATAGCTTTTCTGGTTAGTGTTGCTAGCCCAGGGAATGGTAGTTATCCTCTAGTTTTTTGTTTGTTTGTTTGTTTGTTTGTTTTGCCTGGAGGCTATTAGTAGAGGTCACCTGAAGACCCTTAGTTTCTGAGTAGCCTGAAAAACTCCCTCAGGTGCTCAGTGTAAGAGGATTACCCGAGGTTGAGGCAGCTGCTGGTTGTTAATGGGCCTCAGTTAGTATTTCAATAGCTACCCGGTGGGATTGAATCTCTAAGGTGGGGGGTTTGCCTCACCTCTCCCCAGGGCCCTGGGAAAGAGCAAAATGACCACAATTTTGCATGGCTGCACTCGGCGAAAGCTCTTAGCACCCTCCAAAACCCGAGTGTCCCCACACAGTTCCAGTCCAGTCTGTTCTCCCTCTGCTGAAGCCCAAGTTGAGTGGATGCTGTCAATTTATCCTCTGTCTAGACTCTGTGTCGTGGAGCCACCTGGGACTTTTAACCCGAGAGCGCTGCTTCCAGCCAAGGGCAGCCACGGCTGTGGCACCAGCAGAGGGTTTTGCACTCAGCAGAAGCTCCAGGACTGAGCCACGGTAGTGGGACACTACCAGGGTAGCAGCACCTTCCAGCAGAGTCCCTTGGTCCCCGCGAGTTTGTGCAGCATCAGCTGAGGGCTTAGCACGCAGATTTCGCAGGAGTCAGCCTGGGTAGCAGTGACCTGCTGAGTCCCCTGGTCAGAGCCAGTCCGTGCCAGCCCGTGCGGCACCAGCCGAGGGCTTAGCAGGCAGTAGAGTTCGCAGGACTCAGGTGGGGTCGCAGCGGAGGTGTTAGCAGCAACTTCCCGCTGCCGCAGAGTTTCCTGGCCCCAGCGAGTCCATGCGATACCGGCAACAGAGTTCACAGGACCCAGGCGGGGTCGCAGCGGAGGCTTTAGCAGTAACTTCCCGCCACCGAGTTCCCTGGCCCCAGCGAGTCTGTGCGGCACCAGCCGAGGGCTTAGCATGCAGAGTTTGCAGGAGTCAGCCCGGGTAGCAGCCATCCGCCGAGTCCCCTGGTCGGAGCCAGTTCACGCCAGCCCGTGCGGCACCAGCCAATGGCTTGCAGGCAGCAGAGTTCACAGGACTCAGGCGGAGTCTCAGCAAAGGCGTTAGCAGCAACTTCCCACTGCCAAGTTCCATGGCCCCAGCGAGTCCATGCGGCACCAGCCGAGTGCATGGGAGGCAACAGAGTTCACAGGACTCAGGCAGGGTCTCAGCGGAGGCAGTAGCAGCAACTTCCCACCGCCGAGTTCCCCGGTCCCCACACAGGCCCCTGCGGACCGTGGGCTCCCGGCCCCCTCTCGTGTCCTCGCAAGCCTACCAGGATTATGTGGTCCTCCAAGGTGTCTTTTGGTTGCCCCTTCCTGAAGATTTGCCTGTATTTTCGTTGTGAATCCAGTTTGGTACTGGGAGATGGTCTGTGTAGCTCCATTCACTCCGCCACCATTTTTCAATTTCCTTTCTGTTTCTTGATGAGTCTAGCTAAGAGTTCATCAATTTTGTTTATCTTTTTGAAAATCCAGCGCTTTGTTTCATTGATCTTTTGAATATTTTTTTTTTGGTCTCTGTGTTTTTTATTTCTGTTCTGATCTTTACTATTTCCTTCCTTCTACTTGCTCTGGGGTGTTTTTTTGTTTGTTTGTTTATTAGTTCTTTAAGTTGTGAGGTTAGATAGCCACTTAGATATTTTTCTTGTTTCTTCCCTCTCAGAACCACTTTCGCTGTGTCCCATAGATTTTGTGTTGTTATGTATTCATTTTCATTGGTTTCCAGGAAGTTTTTAATTTTTTCCTTGATATCCTTGGCCACCCATTCATTGTTTAATAACATGCTATTTAGCCTCCGTATGTTCAAATGCCTTTGCATGTTCTTGTTGCAATTGATTTTTAGTTTCATGCCATGTTGATCTGAGAAAATGATATGATTTCAATCTTCTTGAACTTGAAGAGACTTAGTTTGTGTCCTATCATGTGGTCTGTCTTTGAGAATGTCCCATGTGCACTTGAGAAGAATGTAAATTCTGCAGTTTTGGGGTGTAATTCTTTGTAGATATCTATTAAATTCATTTGATCTAGTGCTTCATTTAGAGTCTCTGTTTCTTTATTAATTTTTTGTCTGAAGGATCTATCCAGTGATCTCAGCAGGGTGTTGAAGTCCCCTGCTATGATTGTATTGCTGTCGACTTCTCCTTTGAAGTCCTCTAGAACTTATAAATATATTCTGATGCTCTTATATTTACCAAGGTTATATCTTCCTGTTGGATAAATCATTTCAATATTAGGTAGTGACCTTTTTTGTCTCTAGTTATGGCCTGCATTTTGAAATCTATTTTATCAAATATGAGTACTGCTACCCCAACTGTTTTTCCTTACCATTTGCTTGGAAGATTTTTTCCCATTTCATCACTTTCAACCTACGTGAGTCTTTTGTTGTGAGGTGGGTCTCTTGTAAACAACCTATAGATGAGTTATACTTTCTTATCCAATCAGCTACTCTGTGTCTTTTTATGGGCGCATTCAATCCATTGACATTTAAGGTGATTATTGATATGTACTTATTTATTGCAATTTTTGTTTAGTGTGGTTCTATTTTTCTTCCTATTTCTCCTGCTACTTACAGCAGTTCTTTTAGCATTTTTTGCAGTGCTGATTTGGTGCTAGTGTATTCCTATAGCCTTTTTTTTGTCTGGGAAGCTCTTTATTTGACCTTCTATTTTGAATGATAGTCTTTCTGGATAGAGTAGTCTTGGATTCAGATCCTTGTTTTTCATTATCTTGATTACTTCATGCCACTCCCTTCTGGCCTGTAGTGTTTCTGTTGAGAAGTCAGCTGAGAGCCTTATGGGGTTTCCCTTGTAGGTAACCTGTTGCTTCTCTCTTGCTGCTTTTAGGATTCTGCCTTTGTCTTTAATTTTTGGTATTTTGATTATCATGTGTCTTGGTGTGGGCCTGTTTGGGTTCTTCTTACTTGGGGCTCTCTGTGCTCTTGAACTTGAATGCTTTCTTCTTTCACCAAATTAAGGAACTTTTCTGTCACTATTTCTTTAAATAAATTCTCTAACCCTTGCTCATTTTCTTCTTCTTTAGGGACTCCTATAATGTGTATATTGTGTTTCCAGTTGTCCCACAGTTCTCTTAAGCTGTTTTTCTGTTTTTTAATTGTTTTTTTTTTTTTTTTTTCCTTTTTGGTTGATTTTTTTTACCCTGTCTTCTAATACTTATCCAGTGGTCAGCTTTCTTTACTCTGCTGTTTAGTCCTTCCAATGTCTTTTTAATTTCTGCTGTGTCATTCTTCACTTCTTCTTGATTGTTTTTCATTTCCAAATGTTTGATTTTCAATGTTTCTATATCTTTACTCACGGTGTTGATGTCCTTAGTCATGCTGTTGAGCGTCCTTAAGTTCATGGCTCTGAACTCTACCTCTGATATATTGCTTAACTGCATTTTATTCATCTCATCTTCGGTAGAGGTCTGTTGTTCTTTCATTTGGGATTTGTTTCTTTGTTTTACCATTTTGGCTATTTCAGTGGGTTTTAGAGCCTGTCAAATTTTTCCTGGGTGTTGGTGTTCTGCTGTTTGTGGATCCCTCTACTGGGTTTGGATGAGTGTGGGAGGACCCACATTAAACACCACTGTCAAATCATACTTTCCTGGGTAGATTTGCAAGCCCACGAATGGTTCAGTTATCCTCTAGCTACTTGCCTGGAGTCTATTAGTCTCAGTTAATTGAAGAGCCTTGAGTTCGCCATTAAATAAAAAACTCCCTCAGGTATTCAGCCTAAGGGGATTTCCTGAGGGTGCAGCAGATGTTGGTTGTTATTGAGCCTAAATTTGCATTTTTTGGCCTAGCTGGGTGGAGTGGAATCTACGAGGGAGGGGCTTTTCCTTCTCCTCAGAGCTCTAGAAAAAAGCAAGATGGCCACCTTTCTATATGGGTGCAACTCAGTAAAAACTCTGAGCACTCTCCAAATCCTGAGTGTCCCCACACAGTTTCATTCCAGTCTGCTCTCCCCACACCAAAGCCCAAGGTGAGTGGCTGTAGGTAATTTAGCACTCTGTCCTGGCCCTCTGCGCTGTGGAGCCGACTCTGGATTTTGACTCTGAGGGTGCTGCTCAGAGCTAAGACTGCTGCTGCCCGTGCGCTCCCAGCCCACCCTCTCATGCCTCCACAGACCCACCAGGCTCAATTTAATGTCCCTGGTTATATGGTCCTCTCAAGCTGCTTTTCTGTTGCTTTTTCTGACGATTTGTCTTTATTTTAGTTGTAATTCCAGTTTGGTCCTGGGAGATCATCTGTATAGCTTCCATTTACTCTGCCACCATTTTGGAATTGAGTGATAGTTTCTTAAAGAAACTAGGTTTTAATTGCAATGTGCCACCTGAAAATATGTCAATGAAATTTTCATAATCTGTTACATTAAAATCCACCAGTCTATCTCATATTTTAATTAGATCTTCTTCCCATATATAATTTTGTAATATCACACACTGGTTATTTGGAAAATTTTGATTCACTGAGTTATATAAAACTTCCAAATGCTGACACTTTTTATTGCATGATATATGTAAAAAAATCACATCATCAATGTTAATTGGTGATCACCGATCTCTTTTAAAAATTTAAATAATGGGAATCTGTCAAGTTTATAGTAGTGAATGCAAATTTTCCAAAATTCTAATTAATTAAAATTTATCATTGACAACAGATATTGTCAGATATTTTCCATACCGTGACAGGCTCATTTGGGTATTTTTGAGAAAATACTTTTCAAACATCTATATCACAATAATGATACTTGGTCTGACAATGGTTCTTGTAAGAAAAAATGATGTTTCATAAAAAGGTAGCTAACTAAGCTTATAATAACCACACAATTCCTCTTCTTTGAGATCAACATGATAGTTCAGTATACAGCGAAAGTGCTTTATGTGTATTTCCATTTCATCGCACAGAATATTAAAAAGCCATGTACTCAAAGTATAATTTTATAAAATTAATAATTTAACTTAATAAAGATTTAACTAAATTAATTATTGTTACTGCTTCATCAAGAGCCTTAAGTGAAACTATTTTTTTGTTTGTGTGATTTACTGGGAGTACATGATGGTAAAAAACACGGTGATTATTGGTATGATATGATGCCACTACCTTGATCTGTGCTAATGTGCCAGCAGTTTTACTCATTGTCAGTACTTAGGCACTACCAGTGCAAATGTCAGCACAGTAAAGAAAGCCAAGAAAAAAGCAAATTAGTGTTATTATAAAAATAGTTTTGACCTTGCCTCTGAAAATCCCTGTAAGATTCTCAAGAAGCGATCCAAGGCTGCAATTTGAGAATCATTGGTTTATGGTAATAATAAGTGCCAAAGGTGAGAGAGTGATAAGATGTCCTATTTCAATAAAATGGAGGTAGTGCTCTAATAAAGGTCATTACTCAAATGCAACAGCCAGAATTAACTAAAACCAGCATTTGCTCAATGGTGTTTAACTCAGAGCTTTATAAAAATTCCCTTTATATTTCAAACCATTTACTTTATAAAGTTCTATTTTACTTCTTTGAAATTATCTTAAAATAGTTTAATTTTTGATAAATCAAGATTCCTTCAAATACACACACATGCATGTACACACATACCCACTATTAACTATTAGCATTATGAGCATTCCTTCATTCATCATCACCTCATTCTCTGGTGTCAATGAAATAAATAGTCCCTCTATCAGTGATCAGTGTGAAGTATGAAGCAAATAGTACCCACTTCAATATCAAGCCTGAATCTCATCATTTCCCACATGCTCCATTATTTCTGTTTTACTGTAATTGTCTTATTCTTGTATTATCAATCTTCATACACTGAGTCATTCTCATCAACATACAAACATTCTCTTCTATCTTCTATCTTAAAACAACAACAATTAAAAAATAAAAACCTCTACCTTCTCACTATTTTTGCTATAATTCAAATTCATCATCCTTGAGATTCTATTCAATGCTCTCTAATATTGTACCCATCCTGGAGTGCTACTAGAATCACTCTTGTCAAGGACATCATAGACTTCCATGTTGCCAAAGCCAATGAACACCTTTCTGTCTTCATTCTTCCTGAACTCTAAGAATCAAAATCACTCATCATACAATATCTTCTTAATGTTTTCTTTTTGGAGTTTGGCAGCCTCATTCTCTAGTGGCTTTACTCCTCATTCACATTCCACTCTCTCTCTCTATCAACCTCTAAATATGGGTTTAATTGAGGCCTGGTAATCCTAAGCATTTTTTTTTTCTCTATTCTCTCTCCTTAGATGATCTACTCCACTCCTTACTGATAATTACCATATTTATATTTCTATTCCATCTTTTCCCTCTGACCATCATTCTCATGTTTTTCTTAATCTGCACCTGAGAATATATCTTCACTGAACTTTAGAGAGAGAGAGGAATAAAGAGAGAGAGGGAGATGGACAGAGAGAGACAGAGAGAAATATTGATCAGTTTCCTCTCGCAGTGCCCTGACCAAAGATTGAACCTGCAACCTAGGTATGTAACCTGACCAGAAATCAAACTTGAGAACCTCTGGTGTATGGAATGGTGCTCCAACCAACTGAGACACTGGGCCAGGACCACTATTCTCATGGTTTTAACAACCTTCATGACATCACTATTTAGACCTGAATGACTTTTTTTTTTTTAATTAATTAATTATTTTTTTTACAGATGTTTCTCCTTTTCCCCCCACTGATTCCCACCCCCTCTCCCTCCCCACCCTGTCCCCAGCCCTGTTGTCCATGTCCATTGTTCACACACACATGCATATAAGTTCTGTGGTTTATCTCTCCCCCACCACCTCCTCTTCTGGAAATTGTCAGTCTCTACCCCACCTCCATGTCTCTGGGACTTCCCTGTTCCTCAGACTGTTATGTTCATTATATTCCACAAATAAGTGAGATCATATGATACCTGTCTTTCTCTGTTCGGCTTATTTTGCTTAAGATAATACTTTCCAGGTCCCTCCAGGCCATCTCAAAGAATAAGGATCTTTCTTTCTTATTGCTGCATAGTACTCCATTGTGTATATGTACCACAGCTTTTTTATCCATTCGTCTACTGATGGACATTTGGGCTGTTTCCAGATCTAGCTATTGTAAATAGTGCTGCTATGAACATGGGGTACATATATTCTTTCTGATTGGTGTTTTAGGCTTCTTAGGGTTGCATCTGAATGACTTTTAGATGTCTCAAAATAGTATGTCTAAAATGTATTTTTCTATTTTTTCAACCCCAAACTTATGCCCTTCTCCCATCTTCTTCATTCCAAGTGAATGACACCATTGTCTATACATTGTTCACACCAGACATTTTGGCATAATCTTATATTCTTTGCTTACCTTAGGTCCAGAACTTCAAGGTTTATAAATTTTTCACATTCAGTTATTCTCTAGGTTAAGAATGTCAAGTTTTATACTATATGTATCCTGTGGTGTAAATCATCTTCACATGTTCTTTGTATGTTTACCTATTAGACCCTTGGGACTTTACATGTGAGTTAAAAGATGCAGCCCAGTTGTGCCTTGGCACATTTAGATTATTATCCATGAAGCCTGTGCTGTAGATACAAGTTTCACTTTACAAAGGGACCACCTTCCAGAGTTCTGCTCCCTAATATAAACTGATTGTGCCATTATATTTATTTTTCATAAATAAGAAACAAATGAAATACTTTGATGCTTTTTAAATATTCCTAGTGATTTAAAAATATTTCTTACAAACACAAGTGAGAACGTTATAAACTAATATTACAAAGTAATCTTTAAGTCCATGCCTCAAAATTCCTACTTATCTCAGACAAACCACTTTCATAACAAATTACCACACTCTCTATTAAGCATAGTGAAAGCTGTGAAACATCAGATAACCTTCTAGAACTAATAAATTATACCATTTGTATACCATTTGTGCCTCTTCTCTCTCTCTTGCATTGCACTGCCATTGATCTTTAAACAATTGACACTCTTTATTCTTCTCACAGTAGCTAATGTTCCCCTGTAATGTTTTGTTTCAACATTGATATTCTCACATTTTGTCTTAGAGTACAAAGCTGCAGATGATATAAATAACCTCACTTAGATTTTTTCGGTCAATCTCAAAAGAAAAAACCTTCCAAAACTGCTAAAACAGCTAACTTCTATTATTTGGTCTTCAGAAGCTAATAGATGAATCATAAATTTATTAAAAAATCATTTTTGGCTTCCATATATCCTCATTTATATTAATAGAAGTTAAGTTTTATGCACAGTCATTATAGAAAACATGAGAGGGATAAATATATTGACATATCTCTATTTCTTAGTGTACTAATCATTGGTAGCACATACTTTCTTCTAACAATGTTTTTTACTCTGAGTCTGAACTGCTTATTAAGTCTTTCACTAAAAAGCCAAAGATAATTTACTCTTGCTACTTCTAAACAAATAAACATTTAAAATGTTGGTGAAGTCTTAAGAATACTGAGATTCTTAGTGAAATAGAAGTAGATTTTTAAAAATCCAACTACCATTATAATTAAAGAATATAAATAATATCATATAGTAATGTTTAACAGAAGTGTGACTTTTTATGACATCTTTGTCAAATAAAATATCTTCTTTATTTTTCAAATATGATTTTATAAGCCTACAAAGTACATTGAAAAAAATAACAACAAGGCTACTGTAATTAAAGATGCTTTGGTATTGCTTGGCTGAATTTCATGAAAATCTTGAATTTCAACAGTTAATTAAACTATTTCCCTCAATATTTGTAGTTTGCCAACTGAGTAAAAATTTCAGCTCATCTAAATTGATTTCAAAAGCAGCTCTCAGTCAAAATCAAGTAGCCAAATCAGCTCAGAGGTTTGCTTTCTATCATTGTAGGAGTCAGTCACAATAGAAAACTTCATAACTCTTTATCTGCATAGATTTTTAATTATCAGTACATTTGGACTTATAAACAGAAAACAAACTAAAAGACTGTTTCAATGTGGCCCAGTAGTGAGGTAAGTTTTAAATACCCATACCAAATTATGGACCATTTGCCTAAGAGTAGTTTTTATTATGTTTTGGTGAAGGACTGATTGAGCAGATGTTCAGCTAGTAATTCAGAGAAAATTACTATCTAATATGTCTAGACACTGGAGAAAAAACTGGATGAAAATTATGGTCAGTAACCCTGGTGCAATCCACCAGCCAGGTCTCATGGAGTCATTTAGATATATAGGCCCCTAAAGCAAAGCTTCCTCAAACAATATGTATTTTATTTATTTTGAAATAAGAAGATCTCTAACTGCTCTATGAGGGAAACTCTTCATGTGCTGATGAAAAGGCACTGGAGCTCAGCATGCCTATTGTTCCCAGGCAGAGATGCCTCCAAAGGCAATATAAAATAGAATCCCTTCTTGCTTCTTTTTATCTCCTCTTTGTGTTGTCTATTTGATTTTGCTATCAGTGTGGCTTATAATGTTCTGAGTGCAAAGAAAAATAATTCTGTGAATCTGTGCTCAATATCTAAAAGGAGTTTCAAACCAACAATTGTAAAGGATATTTTCCCTCTCTCCCATTTTAATTGTCTGGAAGATATGCATAGACGTTTAGAATGACCATAAGAAGTGATGTGTGCAAAAAAAAAAAAAAAAAATCCCTGTCCAGTGCTCTGCACTTTGTTATTTGCCTATGGCAATGGACAGTCCAGAGATAAGGGGGTGGGGGCTAAAATGCATCAGTCCCAGAAATCTCTTGTATGTAGTAACCAAGGGCAAAATAATACGCAGTGAACTGATAAAAATTGAGGTGACTTTATAACTTATGGTCTAATTTTCTTCACCAATCTCTAGTTAAAAACCAAATAATTTTTTTTTTTTTTTATCACGTAGCTTCCAATTGCAGAGCTTATTATTTTCAAATAGGATTACATTCTGTTAATATGAGAACATGCATATTACCGTATCTGGCAAAAATCAAAAGTTCCAATTTGCTCACTACATGTAAATCCAATTCAAAGTATTTCCATAACATATATCTGCTGGGTGTTACACTATTTGTGTGTCACTCTGGAATGGATTAACTCCATGACAGCTAGGCTCAGTTTTCCGCATTTGGTGTTTTTAAACAGTTTATATTTGTTATCATATCAAAGACAGACTTGCAGTTTTCAAAAGGAAGAAGAGAACACAGCGCCCAGGGCTCCTCAACATTACATTTCTTATTCCATTTTATCTTTCATGGTTTTGACTAATGTCAGTAACAGCTACTGGTAATAAACTGCTTGTTACAGCCTGCTGTTGCCTTGAAGCCTGGCTTTGATACATTGTCAGCCAATGGGAAGCATTTCCTGATTACATTTCCAAATTGCTTGTTTATTGATCGAGAGTTACTAAAGCAAAAGACAACTTTACAGCTTAAATTAAATGAAAGATTCCTTTGATGTTCAAATTATCCAATTAACCAATATGCAGTGGAATATAAGCATTTGGAAGTTTTATCTGAAAAAGAAAAAATATGTATGAGATAAATGGATTTTACATAGACACGGTAGCTAAGTGCTAATGAAAAATATGTGCAACTTAGCATACTGTGATTTCATTTATTTCTCAGGCAAAGAAAATGATGTTGTTATTCAACCCTCCCCACTTCCCAAACCTGAACAAGAAAAAATATTCTAGGAGGTGTGACAATAATTTCTTAACTTTGTAATCATTTTAATAAGTAAAATGAAGTATATATAACTTTATGGATTTATTCGAATATCTGGAAGTGGTAATATAACGTAGGTGATATATTTGGAATATTACAATGTAGCTGTTTGGATGACATATGTGGTCAGCTCAATTATGTAAAGAAATTGGCCACTTGGAAATTGTTAGTAGCTTTTGACATCCCTTTCCCAAGGAGAATGCAACCTCTTGTGAACATGAGGGGGAATCAAACATTTCTGTCCATGATGGAAATAAATATTTAAAAGGTTTGCCAATGTCAGGACTCACAGACCAGCACTTCATTGTATGTGACCTATAAGATGCAATATGTAGTTAGAGAGAAAAAATAGGGTTTCTTGAGATTTTGGAGAAATTCATAAAGAAACAGTTTTTATTTCTCATAACTATGTTATAATATTAAGTGAAAGAAAAGTAAACAAAATTGTGTAAATAATATGATAACAAGTCTATAAAAAGAAGGAAGGAGGAGGAAGAAAGCTTAGTAAAAAGTATGCCATAAAATATAATAAAATGTTAACAGAGGCTAGTGGGGAGGAAATATTAAAGGTATTTTTTTTTCTATTTACTTCCTTCATTTCCTAAATTTTTGAATAATAAACATGCATAACACTTACAATGGGAAAAACACATTAGTTTAAAGTTAAAGTTAACACACACAAAAATGTCCTCAGGTGAGGATTAAAAAAAAAAAGCTCTGGCTGGTTTTGCTCAGTGGTTTGAGCATCAGCCTGCGGTCCACAGATACCCGGGTTCGGTTCCCGCTAAGGGCACATATCTCGGTTGCAGTCCCCAGCCATGGTTGGGTCGTGTGGGTGGCAACCACTCGATACTTCTCTCTCTCTTTCATGTCGATACTTCTCTCTCTCTCTCTGCCTCTCTCTGCCTCCCACTCTATCTGAACAACAACAACAACAAAACAAAACAAAACAAAACAAAAAATGTCCTCAGGTGAGGATTAAAAAAATAATAAAGTTAAAGTTAACAAAAAATAATGACATTTTCTTAAGCTGTTTCTTTGACAATGAAATTATGAAAAATTTACCCTGGGATTAGATATGTTGGGAAGCCTCGATTACATTACTAAATTTTTGAAATTACATGCCAAATATTTGAGTTTCTTCTACTCCTATTTTTTATTTCCTCTAAAGAGTTATATTTCTAGATTGGGTAATTAGTTTAAAAGAGAATGAGAGTCAGGTATCACCCTTAGCTGGTCTCTTTCTTCAACTTAGTCATTTGCCACAAGTAGTCAAGTTGATCTCTTCATGGTGCAATCTGATCATACCCTTCCTGCTTTAAATCCTTCAGAGGTCTCTGCCCACAAATTCCTGCATGCTGGCTTCCAGCCCATCTCTCAGCTACATCTCAGGAGCTGACTGGCCTCTCTGCTCAATCCGCAAGGGCTTCTTTTGGATCTTCTCATTACGTAAACTTACTCCTGCCAAGTTCACACTTTCAGCACTTCACTCAAGAATTTCTACCTCATGGAAACCCACCCTGACTTTCATTCCACATCAGGGTCCATTGTCCTTTACTGTCATCAAATCTTTGCTGCTTTAGCACTGACACGGAATGATTCATATCTGCTTAACACAATGCCTGGCACAAAGTAAACACCAAATAAATATGCTTTAATGGAGTAAATGAAAAATAACAAGAGAACAGATGAAATAGTTGCTAATCAGTTACCCTGTATTCCACAAGATTTTGTTTTGTTTTGTTTTGTTTTTTTCAAATTGACTTTTAGAGAGAGAGAAAGGGAGAGAGAGAGAGAATGCAACCTCTGGGTTCCACTTCATTTATGCATTCACTGGTTGATTCTCATATGTGCCCTGATGGAATGCACAACATTGGCATATCGAGATGATACTCTAACCAACTGAGCTACACAGCCAGGGCCAGACACTTTTCTTAAATATCTAGAATAATTCACAGAAAAAGTTTCATTTATTCATTTTTTTATTCATTCATTAAATATTTTCTTGAACATTTACTATGCACATTTAAGCACTATAGGAGATAAAAACATGAATTTGGCATGGACTTTGTCCTAAGAGTTCATAGTGTTAATCAGTGTTTCCCTTTATGGAGGTTGGTTGCTCTTTTATCAAAACATGAATAGGCACTTGAAAATGGAACTGTGCTTACATTTAAATAATTAAATTTATATTACTATGCACCAAGTTTCAGGCCAAATCCAGGAGATATTCCTCATTTTTCTCCACCTCTCACACCCCACCTTCTCACCCTCAGAAAACCTTTAACAAACCCTAGCCACTTACCTCCAAAACATATTTTGAATCCATCTTATTACTCTGTTTTCCCTGCAACCATCTGGTCTAAGCAACTGCCATCTGTGTGTCCCTATTAGTCTCCCTGCTTCCTTTTTGCTCCTCTATGTTCTGTTTGCCACAAGACAGACAAGGATGTCTTTAAAACATAATTCTGGTTAAGGCATTGCCTCTTTATTGTCCAGCTGGCTTCCCCTTGCACTTGCAATCAAATGCATATTCTTTCCCTGAGGTGCAATGATCTATTTTACTCACCTTGCTTAATTCCATGACTAAATGTCACCCTACCTCTTGATCATTACTGCCAGCTACAGACCAGGTTTATCCCTGCACTAGGTTTTTGCCATAATTGTTCTGCATGCTCTGAAATGCTTTCCAGATCATTTTATGGGTGACTGTGTCCTTTCATTCAGGTTAGAAAGCACAGGCCAGTTCTTCAGAAAGCCTTGTCTGGGACTGCCATCTTCCAATGACTCACCAATGTATTCCCATTTAGATTTCCTTCAGAGCACTTATCACTATCTGAAAATACCCAGTTTATTTATTTATTTATTTATTTATTTATTTATTTATTTATTTATTTTTATTCTACTCCACATTTAGCCCTCCCCCTCCTCACTATAATGTAAGCTTTATGAGGATAAGATCTGGGTAACCTGTTTGCTGGTGTGACCTAGTGCCTAAACAGTACCTGGTATTGTTACCAAAAAGGGACCTGCCTGGAGCAGTTTAGTCTCAGGCTGACCTGTAGTGTGTGGGTTTTTGACTTTGTGTAGAAAAGATTTCACAACATGAGTCCACATGGGTGTAATAGTATGTTTACTAAACCTGGAGACCGTAAAACAAGGGAAGAATTAGGGTAGAAGAAGCAACAGGGGAGAACCTAGGCAGTGCTCTGCTCTGGTTCTCTAGAAATGTTATCGGAAAGAAGTGAGCCAACGGGGACTGCTGTTAGCTCACTGGGAAGTGAAGGTCACAGTGAAAAAAGCAAGCCATGGGAAGTCAGAGAAAAAAAGCGCCTTGGAGACAGGATGGGGGGGAGGCTGGGTTGAGCTGCTGATGCTGCCTACTGCTCACCTGGTTGCAAGTCTCTTGAGAACCCTTAGAACCAAGGAAGAAATAAAAAGTTCTTCCCAGGAAGGGGCATGGGCATGCTTTTGGGCAAGTCCTGTATGGAGTCTTTGTCTTGACCATTTTTATCCTTTTTATTTCTCTGTAGGTGAGACTCTTTGGTGCATTTTAATATGCTGATGCATCAAAATGAGTGTATAGGGGAGTTCTGCATTATTATTATTATTATTTTGGTCTGTTTTACTGTTTTGCTGTTTGTCTTAGGTCTGTCTGGCTTTAATGGGGTTATTGTTATTTGTTCTCCAACTTTATCCTTGGATTTAGCTGGCACAAGTAGCATCAGTTGGGTCTTTGTTCTCTATTTCCTAGGCCAGGGTGATTTAAGCTATGTATTCTCTGTTTAGAGAGGAGAGATATAAACCATTTGCTTTCAAGTGTCTTTGGTTAGGGATGATAAGGTCTTGCAATTCACATGCTGGCTGAAGGATGCCCAAAATGTTTGGCCTTGTTTAATTTTTTTCGTCTCAGTTTCCACTTGCCCAGGAATTTTTCTAGCTTCTTACTATCCTGCCACATTATGGATAATGTGTTCTAAAATATTTGTTAATTAGTGAATAATACGTTCAACAAGAAAAAACATTGGTGAATAAGTGCATTAATGAATGAACAGCCTTAATATTTATGGAAATGGTGAGTTCTCAACAGGTGTCTCTTGGCCGGCGTTTGATCTTCAACTCTAACATGGCTCCTCTTCTTATAGAATCCCACCATACCATCAAGTCATATTGTAAATCCCACTGGTTCTATGAAACCTTTCCTAGCAGCCTGGTCTATAAGTATTATCCCTTTATCTGATCTGTTGTACATAATTAATTATTCAAACTGAGTATTTTTGACAGTAAAAGGAGGCACTACTAATACTTATGCAGAGATAACAGGCATGCTCTGGGAAAACTGTATGGTCACCCTGTCACAGGTATACCATGCTTTCCTTTATTACAGCATACATGCTTAGTTATATTTAATTATGTTTAGCATACAAGTGGATCCAGGGAGGTGTTAATGAAATGTTTATTGTTACTGTGTTCAGTCAGTAGCACCAAACCCCTCTTTTTCGTTGTTGCAATTATGTAATTCACTTATGTTGTAGAAATTGCTTTAAAAGAGAGAGATTCTTTTATGCCTCATACTGGGTCTAATGTCTAAGAAAGTATTTTCTAGTTCTTATAAAATCAGTAAAACCTCTAGGCTGAAACTGCCCTGTAAAGTTTTGTATACAGATCTTACTGCACGCCCAGCACTATGCTTTGTTTGCCTGGAGAACTGTCTTCCTCACTCTCTATCCTTTTCCAACTAGACTCATTGCTGTACACTCAACAAACTTGTTTCTATGGGCTCTCCTCCCCAAGATGTGAAGTGCTGCTTAAACTCTTTAGCTTTCCATAGTACACTGCATCGCCCCGCTGGACCATACTACATTCTTGATGATGTGGAAACTGTTTCCCCATAGATCTGAAGTAATTACCTTATCTCTTTAATTCACCTTTGTGTCATTTGGGCTTAGTACAATGCCTGTCTCAGAATGCACTTTCATAAAATACTTGTTCAATAAGTGAATGCATAAAGGGGTTTGCCTATATTAGGCTTCTGGTGTAATAAGAAGAATTATCTATTATCAGATAATTTTAGATAGAAAAAGATTATTATTTTGTATAATGTCCTAGTCCAAGCCTTGGAATAAATCAATCAGTTTAGCAACTGTACTCTAGTCAATTGATCTAGTGCACATGGGCCAAGCCACTTTTAATTAATTGGATGCCAAGAATTAATTTATTATTTTTTTAATTTTTATTTTTTGAATATAAAAGAAGGCTCCATTGTGGTCATTTAACTACCAAAGTTACAATTGTTAATAACTTCATAGTGGCAGAGCTGCAAATAAAGTAGACACGGGAATTAATTCATAAAACTATATATTTTGTGTTATAGCAGGGAGTTGTAACAATTGTTGCATTGGATACTCCATAAACCATTATTAGAAGATGAATCTGGAATTAAGTTCAGTCACTTTTGCTCCTTAATCATGCATAAAGAAATTCAGCAATAAAAATTTACATAAAAGTACTTTGAAAAACAATCAATTTTTTTAATAAAAAGATCTCTGAAACTTTCGTTAATACTTTCAAGAAGCAAAATATTATAGGAAATATAAATTAATGTGTTAGAACTTGTGTGTGTGTATATATATATATATTTCCTCTGATGACTTTGAAACACTTTAAAAGCATTTCCTAATAAAAGGATAGTTCTAGTTATTAGTATGTTTGAATGATTTCAGCTCCTTTTGCCTCTGTTTCTATAAAGAATCAGAAAAGCCCTGGCTGGTTTGGCTCAGCAGTAGAGCATCAGACTGCAGTCCAGAGAGACCCGGGTTTGGTTCCCAATAAGGGCATATACCTTGGTTGCAGTTTGTCCCTGGCCCTGGTTGGGTTGTACAGGTGGCAACCACTCGATGTGTCCCTTTCACGTCGATGTTTCTCTCTCTCTCTCCCTCCCCACTCTATCTGAACAAAAAATGAAAAAATGTCCTTGGGTGAGGATAAAAAAAAAGAATCAGAAAAGCTGATAAGAGGATTGTTGAAATTCAGGCACATCCCAAGTTAATGGCATATCTTTCATTCTCTATATTATCAATATAGTAACAACAATAATTATAATTAATGCTATTAAAAACTAACACTTTCAGAACACTTACAATCTTTCAATTGATTATTTTAAGCCATAAAGGCCTACATGAGGTAAGTAATATTATTATCATCAGGCAAGGATACCAAATCACAGAATACTTAAATAACTTTGGCAAAGTAAATTGTGGAAATGGGATTAATATCCAAGAAGTCTGGCTCTAGAGTCCATGCTCTTAACCACTGCACAAGTATACAGAAACTGATTGTGTGCAGGTTACACTTTTGTGTGAAAACTTCACCCCTATTTTATCTTTTCTAGTCTAGACTCATATTTTCCCTGTGCTCTGATGTCTTCACTGAGAAGCGGGAGGAAGAGGAGAAGGGGGAGGACGAGGAGAAATTATTTGATTGTACTATAAAATATCATGTTATATTTTTCAGGGATCAAGATAGCATAAAATATGTTAATACTTAGATGGATAGTTTATAAGAATTCACCTTTTTAAGAATCTGTCCCTCTATTATGAATCTGGTTTACACAGGAATGTGTAAAAAATTTGCTAAATAAATGATGTTATGAAGAGGGTGAAGAGAGGAATGGGTGGGACTAGTCAGTGTATTTGAATGGAACAATAAACATTTCAAGAAATGGAGTGGTTTGGTTAGATCAACAGAATCTTTTATTCAGACAAAATAGACTTTTAAAAAATATATGTTCTTATTGATTTTCTAATTTTTTAGAGAGAGAAGAAGGGAGAGTGAGAGACAGAAACATCAATATGAGAGCTAAACATTGATTGATTGCCTCCTGCAATCCCCCTACTGAGATTGAGACTGAAACCTGCCCTGAACAGAAATCAAACCGGCAAACTTTTGGTGCATGGGATGACGTTCAGCCATTGAGCCACACTGACCAGTGCTAGACTTTTATTTTATTTTTTTTTTTACTTTATTTTTATTGTTGACATTAGTACAGATGTCCCCATTTTTCTTCCACTTTCCCCATCTCCACTCAGCCCCTGCCACCCCTTTCCCCTGGCCATCACCACATTGTTGTCTGTGTCTGTGAGTTGTACATGTTCTTTAGCTAATCCTTTCACCTTCTTTCATCCAGTCTCCTCCTTCCCTCTGACAGCTGTCAGTCTGTTGCATGTATCTGTTTCTGTTTTGTTTGTCAGTTTGTGTTCATTAAAGCCCACTTATAAGTGAGATCATATAGTATTTGTCTTTCTCTGACTTGCTTATTTCATTTAGCATAATCTCAAGGTCCATCCATACTGCTGCAAAGAATAAGATTTCCTTTTGTTTTATGGCCACATAGTATTCCATTGTGTAAATGTGCCACAACTTTTTTATCCACTTAGGCTATTTCCAAATCTTGATATTGTAAATAGTGCTGCTATGAACATAGGGGTTCATATATTCTTTTGAATTGGTGTTCTAGGATTCTTACTATATATTTCCAGAAATGAGATCACTGGGTCAAAAGGCAGTTCTATTTTTAATTTTTTGAGAAAAATCTGCACTGTTTTCCACAGTGACTGCACCAATTCACATTCTCATCAATAATGTGTCCATATTCTCACTAGCAATTGTTGTTTATTGATATCTTTGCATGTACTTGTACAATTATTCCAACACCACTTATTAAAGACACTGTCTTTACTCCACTGTATATGCTTATCTCCTTTGTCAAATATTGACTGTTTTGGTGTGGGTTGATTTCTGGGCTCTCTGTTCTGTTTCACTGATCTATATTCTTGTTCTTAGGCCAGAAATTGGTGACATTTTTATACACCAATAATGAACTAACAGATCAAAGTTACAACTGAACTATAGAACAACCATCATTCAAAACTGCCTGACATTGAGCTAAATGGAAGTCCTACAACTACAAGAAGCAGCCACACTGAGACTGGTAGGAGGGTGAAAACACAGACAAGCTGGTCCCACACCCACGTATGGCAGATAAAAATCAGGAGGACACCTCGGCTGGGAAGGGCCTCCCTGAAGAGTGAGGAGTCCCAGTCCCACACCAGGTGCCCAGATCAGGGTTCCAGTGCCAGGAAGAGAATCCCCATCACTTATGGCTGTAAAACCAGCAGGAACTTAGGCTGAGGGAGGCTGAGGCTGCTGAAGCTCCAGGAAGCTTGTCTTAAAGGACCCGCACACGAACTTACTCATGCCCACTTCCTCCAGGCTCCAGTGTAAGGGAGGCAGCTCGAAAGGTACCAGAGACATACGAGGAAGAACTGAGTTGTTTGGCATTGGGGTAAGGCTGGAGAGGCGGCTTTCCTCTGGACAGATATGCTGTCAGAGGCCTTTGTTCTTTTGGTGAGCCCTTCCCCACAGGGCAGGCAAGACGGCCTCTATATCTGGGATTCCATCAACCTGGCCTGCCCTGGTGATTCCCTGAGGCTCTGCCCCGCCCAACTTTCATGCCCACCCAAGCTATTGCCAGTTGCTTTACCAAAGGAATGGTCTGTCTTTGATCCTGCTTCAGATTTTCCTAAATTCTTTCAAACAAGCAGCATCTGGTCTCAGTGAACCCCATACCTCTTGTTAAGTGGCCCCAGGCCTGGCACTAGAAGCAGCCAGCCTTGGTTCACAAGTTGACTTTTCCTGGGCACCTCCAAGCCCAATACAAGAAGCAGCCATCTGCATACTGCTTTGTAGCTTGTGCCTGGTGACCCTGGGTAGAACACCAGAAAGTGGCTGACCTTGCCCCAGAGCCAACACACCCAGTGGACAGCTTCAGAACACTGCGAAGCACTACCACCAACCACCTCCACAAGTGACTCACTCAATGAGTGTACTCAGTGGGTGCCAGAGTCTTGCTGAAGTAAGTTCTTGCTCTGTGTGCTGGGCCCCTACCCAGCTGATCCTCCAAGGTAGTCAGAGGCCAGTGGCTAGTGGGAACAGCCAGTCCCTGCAGCTAGTCATCCTGAGTAAAACACTCTCACTAATGTGCCAACAGCAATAAAGACTCAACTACAGCAGAAGGGTGTAAAGTCTACAAGAGGGGTGCACTTTGAGGGCCCAGCTGAGAGATCAGTTAGGCTGTGCCACTGGATTTACAGGACACCTATTACAATAGGCCACCCTAGGAAACCCAGGAGTTATAGCAACTCTACCTAATACATAGAAACAAACACAGGGAGGCAGCCAAAATGAGGAGACAAAGAAACAGGTCCCAAATGAAAGAACATAACAAAACTCCAGGAAAAGAACTAAATGAAATGGAGATAAGCAATTTAATATATGCTGAGTTCAAAACACTGCTTATAAGGATGCTCAATAAACTTAGTTAAAACTTCAGTGAACTTAGTGGCGGCCTCAAGAGCATAAAAAAAGACCAGTCATAAATGAAGAAGGCACTAACTGAAATAAAGAATAATATACAGAGATTCAATAGTAGAGTAGGTAAAGCCAAGAGCAAACCATTGATTTGGAATATAAGGAAGCAAAAAACACCCAATCGGAACAGCAAAAAGAAAAAAGAATACAAAAAAATGAGAATAGTGTACAGAGCCTCTGGGACAACTTCAAGCATACCAACATTCACATCTTGGGGGATGCCAGAAGGAGAAGAGAGAGAACAAGAAATTAAAAACCTATTTGAAACAATAATGGCAAAAAACTTTCCTAACTTGATGAAGGAAACAGACATACAAGTCCAGGAAGCACAAAAAGTCCCAAACAAGATGAATCCCAAGAGGTCCACACCAAGACACATCATCATCAAAATGCATAAGGTTCAAGACTAAGAGAGAATATTAAAAGCAGCAAGAGAAAAGCAGTTGGATACCTACAAGGGAGTTCCCATAAGACTGTTAGCTGATTTCTCAAAAGAAACTTTGCAGCCCAGAAGAGAGTGGCAAGAACTATTATCAGAGTGATGAAAAGCAAGAACCTACAACCAAATTGCTCTATCCTCCAACGCTATCATTTAGAAGTGATGGCCATATGATGAGTTTCCAAGACAAGAAAAAACTAAAGGAGTTCATCACCACCAAACCATTTATATGAAATGTTGAAGGGTCTTCTTGAAGAAAAAAAAGATAAAAATATGAACACACAAAATGACAATAAATACACATCTATCGACAATTGAATCTACAAACAAAATGAACAAGCAGAATAGAAACATTCTCATAGATACAGAGAACATTTTGTTGATTGCCAGATAGGAGGAGGATTGGGGGAATGCATGAAAAAGATGAAGGGATTAAGAAGTACAAATTGGTTGTTAGACTGACAAAGCTCAAAGGGAAGGGGGTTGGGGGTGGGAAGAAATAAACCAAAGAACTTTTATGCATATATGCATAACCAATGGACACAGACAACAGTGTGAGGAAAGGCTTGAGGAGGGTAGGTGTGGGGAGGAGAGGATCAATAGGAGAAAAAGGAGGAATATTTGTAACATAGTCGACAATAAAGATTAGTTTAAAAAAATAAATGAGCCCTGGCCAGTTTGGCTCAGCGGTTAGAGCGTCGGCCTGCGGTCCGGAGAGACCCAGGTTCGGTTCCCGCTAAGGGCATGTACCTTGGTTGCAGTTTGTCCCCGGCCCTGGTTGGTCGTGCGGGTGGCAGCCACTTGATGTGTTCCTTCACATCGATGTTTCTCTCTCTCTCTCCCTCCCACTCTATCTGTACAAAAAATGGAAAAATATCCTCGGGTGAGGATAAAAAATAAAATAAAATAAATAAATAAATAAATAAATAAATAAATAAATAAATAAATGAAATCTATATAATAATAATAATGATGATGAACTAACAGAAAGAGAAACTAAGAAAACAATCCCATATACTATTTCAACAAAAAAATAAAATACCTAGTAATAAATTTCAGCAAAGATGTAAAAGACCTGTACTCAGAAAACTATAAGACAATGAAGAAAGAAATTGAGAAAGATACAAATGAGTGGAGGTATATACTGTGTTCATAAACTGGAATAATTAACATCATTAAAATGTCCATACTACCCGAAACAATGTATAGATTAAACACAATATTTTAGTATGTATTTAACTAAAATACCAATGACATATTTCACAAATATAAAACAAATATTTTAAAATTTATGTAGAACCAGCAAACACCTCAAACAGTCTCAGCAATCTTGAGAAAGAAGAACAAAGTTAGAGATATCAAAATGCATGATATCTTATTATACTACCTTCTAATCAAAATAGCCTGGTACTGGCACAAGAACAGGCATTTTGGAAAAAAAAAAAAAAGCCGCTTTGCTGGTGTTGCTGTGGCTCGGTGGTTGAGTGTTGACCTATGCAACAAGAGGTCACTGGTTTGACCCTGGTCAGGACATATGCCCAGGTTTTGGGCAAAATCTTGAGTGGGGGGGCATGCAGGAGGCAGCCAATTGATGTTCTCTCTCCTCAATGTTTCTCTCTCTCTCCCTCTCCCCTCTTTAAAATCAATAAAGAACAAAGAATTTTAAAAAGAGGAGAGACAACTATAATACTTTCAACAATAAAGATAAAAAATTTTAAAAAAAGAACAAGCATATATATATCAATGGAAGAGAACAGAGAGCCCAGAATTTAACCCACACCTATATAATCAATTAATATTTGACAAAAGAGGCATGCACACACAGTGAAGTAAACACAGTATCTTCGATATATAGTATTGGAAAAATTGGACAGATCCATGCAAAATAAATAAATAAATAAAACTAGACCAGTAAATTATACTATACACAAAAATAAACTCAAAAGTGAATAAAATACTTAAATGTAAACTGCAAAACCATAAAAATCTTAGAAGAACACGTAGTAAAATCTCAGACATCTCTCATAGCAATATTTTTGCTGAACATTTTCTAGGATAAGGGAAACAAAAGGAAAAATAAATAAATAGAACTACATCAAACTACAAATCTTCTGCATAGCAAAAGAAACCATCAATAAAATAAAAAGGGAACACATTGTGTGGGAGAACATATTTGCCAATGGTACATCTGATAAGGGTGTGGTATCCCAAATATATAAAAAACATATAAAACTCAACACCAAGAAGACAAACAACCTAATTAAAAAGTGGGAAAAGGACCTGAATAGACATTTCTCCAAAGAGGACATAATCATCAGAGAGATGCAAATTACAACCACAATGAGATATCACCTCATACCTGCCAGATCAATTTAATTAAAAAGCTGTAGCCAGATGGAAGAAGAGAGAGTCAACCAGCCCCTGAGGCATACAGAACCAGCCTCTCTCTCCTCTACCAAAGGTCGGGGTGTGTGATTGTACAAGTCTGCACAAATTGGAGGAATTGAAGATTGATACCACCCCCATAACCTCAAGAAGTGCCACCTCGAGAATTTTCTTCAACTTTCTAAAATGTATTGCTCATCAGTCACTTTCAAAATGTGTAACTGGATTAAAGCTTGTACTTTACATCTCAACCCAGTGACTCTGGGTCGCTGGAATACCTATTGGAAAATCACTACTCACACAGGACAAGCATTTTCAGCTTTGGTTATTCATTGTCCTTTTGGTTTGAAAAATTAGCCCACCCTAGCTATTCCTTTGATCCAGTACTTATCCTTCACATATTAACATGGAGAAAAATTGTAACAAAACAACCACATCATGCCTGATTCTATTTTGCACCCATACTTTATTTCCTTTCCATTCCTTTTACTTTAAACATCTGTGCAAAGCCCTTGCTGGTTTGGCTCAGCCATTGGAGCATCGGCCGCAGACCGGAGAGTCCCAGTGCGGTTCCTGCTAAGGTTACCAACCTTGGTTGCAGTTTGTCCCTGGTTCCGGTTGGGGTCATGATGTGTCTCTGTCACATCAATGTTTCTCTCTCTCTCTTCCTCCCTCTCTCCCTCCTGCTCTATCTAAAGATAAATGCAAAAATATCCTCAGGTAAGGATAAAAATAAATAAATAAATAAATACATACATAAATAAATAAATTTGCAAAAAGAATCTCTTTACATCACTTTAATTAATGCATTTATTAAATAAGTTAAAGATATTGGAACTCTTACAATACTTGTCAATCATTAAAAATAGCTACAGCCTGGTTGGTGTGGCTTGATTTGTTGAATGTCATCCCATGCACTGAAAGCAATATTTACCAGCTTCTTGAATTCAGTAGTAATGAAAATGTATACCATGCATACATACTAGCACCTAACCTAGTACATAGCATAGAACACATAAGTGGTGGCCAGATTCCTCCAGGATTGGCATGAAGTTTGGAATATGTCCTCCAAACTCATAGCAACTGGTAAGCTTTTAGCACAAGCACCTATAAGAAATCAGTAGGTGCAACATTAGGGCAGAGAAATCACTAGATTGCCATTGCACTGTTTGCTATAGAATGAAATTTGGCGTAGTTTGGTCTGTTTAATAATATAGTATAGGTCTCTGAATAGTAGAGAAAGAGTTATGTAATGATGATGATGAAGAGGAGGAAAAGGGTAGCAAACATTTTAAAGCATTTTTAGTGCATAACATAGTATTCTAAGCATTTCATGTATTTTAAGTGATTTCATACCACTAACAATCCTCTGAGATAAAGTTTATTATTATACCTATTTTTCAGATGAGAAAACTGAGGCTTAGAAAGACTAAGGTACTTGTCCAAGGTCATACAATCACTAATTAGGAGAATTTAGATTCAAGTCCACATTCGTCAGGCTCCAAGGTCCAAGTGCTTTCTATTCTATTACATTTATTCCCAAAGAATAATGACTTTAATTAGTTACTAAAAACCAGTGACATCTAGAGAGTGATATCACCACATGGATCTAGAGAAGGAGAGTACAGTGAAATCCTTTAAGACTAGCTAATTATGCTTTACTTAACCACTCAATTGGGAAAGGCTTCTGTGTCACAGTATATCTATTGAGATTGCTCTGACTGCAATTAGTAGACTATCTACCTAACTTAGATAATAGGAGCATTTAATTATTTTTTTCACATTACAAGAACACTGGGAGTGGATGGCAATGGTGGTATGGAAGCTTCATGGTGCTAAAGTGCAGGGTAAGCAGTTTTTTTTTTTTTTTTTTTTTTTTTTTACCTTTCTCCTCATACTCACTTAATGGCTGCACAAGAAAATATCCTCACATTACAGCAATTAGAAGAAGGAAGAAAAGGGGGTCTTTTTTAGGGTCTTTCTATAAGAGAGAAAAATTTTCCTCAGAAGCACTCTAGAGATTTCTCTCTTATTACTCATTTTCTTAGAGTGTCTCACTTGGACATTTTGAGCTGCAAGGGAGAACAGGTAAGTGAGCACCTGAACAGAGGAATGAGATGGGCTTGATTGACTTTAACCAATCAAGATTCAGCCCACAATGCTATCTGAAGGAAACTTGGTGTTCTTTGACCAAGGTAGGTGACTAACAGAGTCTTCCCTACTTGAGCTCTTGAGACCAGTATGGTGGGAATGCAAAGCAGAAATCATTTTATAAATGTTTTAGAGAAAAGTTGTGACTTGCCCAAATTTTTATGGACAGGTTAAGGATGAGAGTTCAACCCAGAATTCTCTGCCTACACCTGTGGTTTTCAAACTGAGTGCCTCAAAGTTTCTACATAAATTTCATTACAATATTATTTTAAAAGTCTTTAAGTCTGTATTTAAATCATATTATAAAAGTATTTATAATATGATTTAAATACAGTACATGTGTAATTTTCTCCTGTATTAGAAATTGACACAATATAATCCTTACTAAATAAGCCATATGAAGTTTATGCTGTCAGTTAACTCAGTTTTTATTGCTGTTGTTTTTCATACTTGGAGTAAAGCATCTCCTAACATCTCTATTTAATTATGAAGTTTCCTGGAATTTCTAGATAAGCTATTAAAAACTACTTGTAATCATTTGTCCATGTTAATCTGGTTTTTTTTCAATACCGAACAACTGCTATAAAATAATCAATAGGTTGTTGACAGTGATATAAGATTGCAGCAGCTCCAAGCATATTTGAAATAATCCCTAATTTGAAATTGTCATGTGTATCAGAACAGCTGCACTATTCCCAACAAATGACTTAATATCTCTTAGGCCCCTGCTTACCACTTTCCCTGCTCAATAATCATCTGTTTCAAGGCTGGGAACATTTTTCTTGCCTCAGGGCTTTTGCATATGCTATTTCCTCTAGAAAGCATTCCTCATCTAGTTATATTCAGCTCACTCTTGCTGTCCCATTTAAATGGTACTTTTTTTTCTGACCTCCAAAATTAGGCTAGTGCCCTGGGTTTCACATTCCCCTTGGTACACTCATTATTTTATAAGTATGTTGTCCACAGTTGTCTTTTCTTCTAAGCTGAGAGCTGTATGAGGGCAGCAACCATGGATAACCCATTTACTTCTAGGTCTTTAACTACTGACATAGTACAGCCTCCATGGAAGTAATCAATTGTTTTTGAGGGAATAAAATATAACATATATAAATAAATTTAAATTTAGATGTAATATTGATAAAAAAGAATGATGAACAATTTTCTGTTTATTAAAGAAAAGCTTATTAAATTGAAGGATGACATACAAAAAATGAAATATATAAATATACTAATTTTAGCTATATAATTAGACACATATTTTCACATGTATATATTATGTTAACCTTCATCTAGATCAGCGGTTCTAAACCTGTGGGTCACGACCATTTTGGGGGTTGAACGACCCTTTCACTGGGGTCGCCTAAGACATAACAGTAGCAAAATTACAGTTATGAAGTAGCAACAAAAATAATTTTACGGTTGGGAGTCACCACAACATGAGGAACTGTATTAAAGGGTCATGGCATTAGGAAGGTTGAGAACCACTGATCTAGATAAATATAAAATAATTTTAGTACCCCATATCTTTTCTTCATAATAATACCCAATCCCTACTTTTCCACTCCCAGAGATAACAACTTTTCTGACTTCTATTACCATAAATTAGTTTTACCCATTCTGAAATTTCATATAAATAAACGTTATCTAGTATGTATTATTTTGTGCCTGCTTTCTTCCATTTAACATAGTATCTATGAGACGCAGCTATGTTGTAGGTTCCTTTTTATTGTTTAACTGTATTCCATCTCATGAATATACCATGAGGTAGTCATTCACTTCTTGACAAATATTTGCTTTTCCCCCAATTTGGAGCTATAATGGAAAAAAAAATGCAACAATCACTCTGCTACAGGTATTTCTGGTTGTATGTTACTAAAAGAGCTCAGTTTCCCTCTCACCCATCATTAAAAAAAAAACAAAAAAACAATCAACATATGCTTTTATGAAGTACAGAAATACCCTTTTAATGCTTAAAAAACAAAATAAATCAGAATAGCATTAAATATTACTAAAGAAATAGATGAGAATCCTAACTGAATTCTGGGCCATAAATTAACACTGTGTCAGACATTAAAAAAAAAAAAAAACCCAGAAAACTTGAAAATCTAATAAAATGGGAAATATTAAATATGATAATACCTAATAAAAATATATTCACAAAAAAACATGTACTAAAGTGTTCATAGCAGCTTTATTCATTATAGCTCCAAACTGGAAAATATATAAAAAATACTTAAAATATTCTGCACATTTCATTTACTTGAGGTAACATATAAGGATTCTACTATCCTGAGAGTGTACCTATATTTCCACGATTGTCCTAGTTTCTAGTAATGTAGTGCATGAATATAGAACTTTAAAATTACAAATTTTACATGCGTCACATAGCTAATAAAAGGCAGAGCAAAAACTCAAATGCAGAACTTCTAGTGCTAACTTTAGTGTGTTTCCCCATCACATACTGATTACACTTCATCAGGAAAAGCAGCACTCAGCATGATTACTTATACAAAACTATATTTCATTTTTAACATTTGAAATGCTGTGTCCTATTATTTGGAGTGTTTTTTTCTAATTAGAAATAATTAATTGAGTATGTATTCTGATCTACCCTTGTCAGTGGGTCTCAATTTTTCAAACCACATACCTTGCAAAACACCTTATCAAATAACTTGTACCCTATTCACATGCACATTTCATTCCACCAATAATAATGTTTCTTCTTGTTTGTCATTAGACATTCTGTTATATAGCATTTATTTGTGATGAATTCAGCAAAATAAATTTTTTTTTTTTTTTGTTAAATCCCTTTACCTTTTTCACCCAACCCTGCAACTCTCCTCCCTTCTGACAGCTTCTCTACATAGTAAAAGTTAATAAACATTATCAGGTCATCATCATCATTGACATTATGTAAGGAACATAATGCAAAAACTGGTCCAGTTATACAATTAGACAGTTTAAAGACTGAGGAAATGAAGAGTAAACATTTGAAAGATGTTAATTCCCACTTAAATAAATGCCATTTGTTATACATCAAATTGGTGATAATGTAAAAGTTTGACAATTTCAGAAAATAAGAATTCTCACATACTACTGGTGAGAGTATATATTTATGCAACTACTTCACAGTATACAAGAAAATTAAATATTAATAGTTTGCAGTTTAGTAATTCCAATTTAAGGCATATATTTACTAAAGAAAACTCACATCAAAACAGGGAGATATGTGTAAGGACATTTATTATAGCACAGTGTTTTTTTAAAATTTATCTTTATTGTTTAAAGTATTACAGATGTCCATCCTTTTCCTCCATTGACTCCCTCCTCCCCACTAGCCTTCCCCTTCACCACACTATTGTCTATGTGCTTTGGTTATACATATATGCATGTAAGTTCTTGGATTTAACTCTCCTCAACCCTCTCCCTCCTTTCCTCTGAGGTTTTTCAGTTTGTTCTCTGTTTCCATGTCTCTTGATCTAGTTTGTCTGTCAGTTTATTTTGTTCATAGATTCTACAAGTAAGTGAGACCATGTAACACTCGTCTTACTCTGACTGGCTTATTTCACTTAGCATAATACTTTCCAGGCCCCTCCATACCATCTCAAAGGATAAGAGATAGCACAAATACTTTTAAAGAAAATGAGGACATGTTTCAGTATTTTAAATTTTTTCTTAAACCATATATGTAGATTTTGTTTGAAAAGATACCCTTTGAAAAAAATTGTAGGTACTATGCAAAAGTCAATTGGTTGTGAAGAAGATAAATAAATATATTTTCATTATAAATTAATAAAGGACCTTGATGCATAATCTATTCAGTAAGCTTCTCAAGATACAAATCATACATTATTAATCATTTTATCTCTTAGCAGAGCACTTGGTGTATAGCATGTGTTCAATAAACTTACATTAAAATAACCTGTGCTACAATTTATCCAAGACATAAAAAATTTTACTCTTATTAAATAAATAAATAAAATAACAGAAAACATTTTTTGAAATGAACTTTTAAAATATCTTAGGAACAAGACGTCTGAAGCCTAAGGAAGTTCTGTCTGCTTGCTCCAAGCACAGAACTGGACTTGAAGATAAACTGCAGAACTTTCAACTTGAAAAACAACCTGACAATAACTGGCTGGAAATACTGTAAACAAGGAGCATGGACAGTGAAAAAGAAAAAAGGTGAAGTAGATGAGTGAACTCTTGCAGTTGCGCAGCATGGCTGGGAAGACAGAAGGAAGGTGAAGGTGCGGTGGCCCAGCTCCTGCCACCTGGGAGCAGGAAAGACTCAGCCCCAGACAGAGATCCCCAAATGAGAGCAACAGAGAAGAGAAGGAAAGCCCATGTAACATCAAACAGTGGGAATTAGAGGTGAATGGGCCCACCAGCGGCACTCAGCACTATCCCAGGCTAAAAGCCAGTGCATGGTTACAACACCAGCCTGGAAATATCCTCTGATTTGGGGAGCCAGAGAGCACACAAAGCAGAATGCACACATGAGAAAGGGTCTGAGTGGAAAATAAAGCAGTGAACCTGAGGGGCCTGGTATTCACTGAAAGAACTTTGACAGGGGCTAGCCAGAGTGCCCAGGGAAAGAGGCGTGTTCTTTCCCCCTCAAGCAAAGAGAAGATATCTCTTTCCCCACCTGCAATATAGCACTGTGTTGGAAATTGGCATTCTGGTAGCAGGGCCTGGCAAAGCTGGGGATTTATATGTTTGGCCAAGTGGGAGACTGAGCAGAAACCCAACCCAGTGAGAGCCAGCTGTGCTGAAAGATTAGAGAACCAAGTAAGGCATTGCGTTTTGTTTTGTTTTTTTCTCCTTTAAAAAAAATATATTCTCCCCTGCTTTGGGGAGTGACCAAGGGGTGTCAGCAACCCAGGTGAGGCATTAGAAGGAGAGAAAGAAACTGCCTGCCCCTTTCAGAAGCTACAGGTACCACCCTCAGTACAAATCTGTTTAAACCACCCTAATTAGTTCTGATACCATGTAGAGCCCAGTGCTGTGTGGGAAAAGAAAGCAGCTTAGAACAAATATATAAAAATGGGTACCCTGAAAGCAATGAAGCCTCTGAGCTAGAGAAGCACTGCCCACAGGATTGCCTGGGATCCTGACTCACAGGGCTCCACCCAGGAGGCCCAGGGCCAGGCCTGGACAGCAATACACATTGGCTTGCACCAGAAAACTCTCAAATGAAAGAAAAGGAGGAATATCCAGAAAAGGAACTACATGAAATGGAGGAAAGCAGTTTGTCAGATAAAGTATTAAAAACAAACTGGCTAGCGTGGCTCAATAGAATGAGCATCATCCCATGGACTGAGAGGTTCTGGTTTTATTCCCAGTCAAGGCAAATGCCCAGATTGTGGGCTCTATCCTCAGTAAAGGCATGCAGGAGGCAACCTATTGATGTATCTCAAATCAATGTTTGTTTCTCTCTCTTCCTTCCTCTCTCTCTAAATAATCAATAAAAACATATTTAAAAGATAAAGATTTTAAAGCAATGGCTTCAAGGGTATTCAAACAACTTAGTGAAAATTACAAGCAACTTAATGAGAACTATACCAGAATTTTTTTTTTTTTAAGTAGAAGCTATGAATAAAAATCAAATGGAAATGAAGAATGACATAGCTGATATAAAAAAAATACTTGGAAGAATTTAATAGTACATAGAAAAAAGCTGAAGACAGAATCAGCAAGTTAGAAGAAAGGTAGAAAAATATACCCAATAAAAACAAAAATGGAAAAATAATTAACCAGGAGAAAAGTTTAAGGGAGCTTTGAGACAATACAAAATGTAACAACATTTGCATCATAGGGGTACCACACAAAGAAGAATCAGAGAAAGGAAAAACTGAGGAAATAATGACAGAATACTTCCCTATCCTGGTGAAGGAAAAAGTCATACAAGTCCGAGAAACACAGAATCCCAATCAAAATGAACCCAAAAAGACTCACAACTAGACACATCATAATTAAAATAGCAACATTAAAGACAAAGAAAGAATCTTAAAGGCAGAAAGAGAAAGACAGAAATTTATCTATAAGAGAGCTCCCATTAGACTGCTAGTTAATTTCTCAATAGAAACACTGCAGGACTGAAAGGAGTGGCATGAAGTACACAAAGTAATGAAAAGCAAGGAACTCAGTCCAAGACTATTCAGCAATGCTATCATTCAAAATTGAAGGTGAAATAAATAATTTTTAGACAAGAAAATGGTAAAGGAATTTACTACCACCAAACCAGCACAGCAAGAATGTTAAAGGGACTATTGCAAGAAGAAATACGGAGAAAGAGGAACACAGACACAAAGAAAAAATGGCAACAAATAAGTACCTATCAAAAATAACCTTAAATGTAAATGGCTTAAATGCTCCAATAAAAATATATAGGGTAGCTGAATGAATAAGAAAACATGACCCATACATATGTTGTCTACAAGAGACCCACTTCAGAACAAAAGACTCACACAAGATGAAAGTGAAGGAATGAAAAAAAGTTTTCCAAGTAAATGGAAAAAAAAATGCTAGTGTAGCAATACTCATATCTGATAAGATAGACTTAAAAATTAAGGCCAAAATAAGAGACAAAGAAGGTCATTACCTAATATCAAAGGGATGAATCCAACAAGGGATATAACCTTGGTGAACATATATGCATCCAATATAGGAGCACCAAAAAACTTCTGGAGGACTTCAAGGGAGAGATTGACAGTAATACAATCACAGTACCGGACTTTAACACCCCACTGACATCACTTGATAGAATTTCTAGACAAAAAATTAACAAGAAAACAGAACCCTAAACGACGCCCTAGATCATTTGGATTTCATTGATATTTATAGAACATTTCACCCCAAAGCTGCAGAATATACATTCATCTAATTGCATATGGGATATTCTCAAAGATGGACCACATGTTAGGACACAAACTAAGTCTGTACAATTTCAAGAGATTGAAATCATGTTAAGCATTGTCTCAGATCACAACGGCATGAAACTAGAAATCAATTACAATAACAACACTCAAAAGCACTCAAACACTTGGGGGCAAAACAGCATGTTATTAAACAATAAATCAGTTACAATAAGATCAAGAAGAAAATAAAAAACTTCCAGGAAACTAATGAAAATGAACACACAACAACACAAAAGATATGGAAGACAGCAAAAGCAGTTCTGAGATGGGACTTCATAGCAATACAGACCTACCTCAAGAAATAAGAAAAATGTCTACTACACTATCTTATCATACAACTTAAAGAACTAGGGAAAGAACTCAAAGAACAACCCAGAGCTGGTAGAAGGAAGGAAATAATAAAGATCAGAGCAGACATGAATAACATAGAGACTAAAAAAAAAAAAAAAATACAAAAGATTAATGAAATTAAAAACCTGTTTTGTGAAAAGGTAAATGAGATTGATCAATCTTTAATCAGACTCACCAAAAAATAAAGAGAGAGAACTCAAATTAATAAAATCAGAAACAAAAGAGGTGAATTAACAACTGGCACCATAGTAATAAAAAGAATTGTAAGAAAATACTATGAACGATTAATTATATGCCAACAAATTAGACAACTGAGGTGAAACGGACAAATTCCTAGAATCATACAGTCTTCCAAAACTCAACAGGGAAGAGTCAGAAAACCTGAACAGAACAATAACAACTAAGGAAATAGAAGAAATAATCGATAAAATCCCAGCAAACAAAAGCCCTGGTCTGGATGTCTTCACAGGGGATTTTACCAAACATTCAAAGACGAACTAACACCTATTCTCAAACTATTGCAAAAAATTCAAGAGGAAGGAGGACTCCCAAGATCTTTTTATGAGGCTAGCATAATCCAAATCCTAAAACCAGATAAAGATACTACAAAGAAAGAAAACTACAGGCCAATATTCCTGATATACATAGATGACAAAATCCTCAACAAAATATTAGCAAACTGGATTCAGCAATATATTACAAAAATTATACACCATGACCAAGTGAGATTTATCACAGGGATGCAATGTTGGTACAATATTTGCAAATCAATAAATGTGATACGGAAAGTAAAATCTGGAGGATCGAAAAATGGCGGCGGAGTGAACAGAAGCTACACAGACCGTCTCCCAGGACCAAACTGGAAATATAACTATAACACAGACAAATTGATGGGAAAAAGCAACAGAAAAGCAGCTTAGAGGACCATATAACAAGGGACACTGACTCCATCCCGGTAGGCTTGCCAAGGCGCGAGACGGGGGCTGGGAGCCCACGGTCAGCAGCTGGGCAGCAGCCTCAGCTGTGAGCAGTGCCCTCGGGTTAAACTCCCAGGCGGCTCCACAGCGCAGAGCTGAGACAGAGGCTAAAACAGCCACAGCCACTCACCTTGGCTCTGGTGGGGGGAGGGCAGACTGGACTGGAACTTTGTCAGGATGCTCAGGATTTGTAGGGCACTCAGAGCGTTTGCTGAGTGCCAGCCACGCAGGACGGTGACCACATTGCTCCTTCCCCGGGCTCTGAGGAGAGGCAGCAGCCCCTGGCTCAGAGATCCAACCCCACCCTGTGGGCCATTGAAGTGCAAATTGAGGCTCATTAACAACCAGCATCTGCCCCACACCCATGAAAGCCCCTTGTGCTGAGCACCAGAGGGAGTTTTTCAATCACCTGACAACCCAAAACTCAGCAAGTAACCTCCACTGCTAGCCTCCAGGCAAAAAGCTAGAGGATAACAGTACCTTTCCTGGGCTGGCAACTTTAACCAGGAAAGTAAGACTTGACAGTAGTGTTTAACGTGGGTCCTCCCTCACTCATCTAAACATAGGAGAGGGAGCCACAAACAGCAGAACACCAACACCCACAGGAAAAACTTGACAGGCTCCAAAGCCCATAGTGACAGTCAAAATGGTGAAACACAGACACAGAAGCCAAATGAAAGAGCAAGAGACCTCCACCGAAGATGAGATCAATGTGGAGCAATTAGGCATGTTAACAGAGCTAGAATTCAGAGCCATGATCTTGAGGAAGCTGAACAGCATGAGTAAGGACATAGAGACACTGAAAATAAGCCAACTGGAAATTAAAAACCATCAAGAAGAGATAAAAAATGACATATCAGAAATGAAAAACACATTGGAAGGTTTAAAAAGCAGAGTACAGGAAGCTGAGGACCGGATCAGTGAATTAGAAGACAGGGTAGAAAAATGAACCCATAAGAAAAACAAAAGGAAAAAACGATTAAAAAACAGGAAGACAGCTTAAGAGAACTATGGGACAACTGGAAACGTAATAATATTCGCATCATAGGAGTCCCCGAAAAGAAAATGAGCAAGGGATAGAGAATGTATTCAAAAAAATAGTGACAGAAAACTTCCTTAATTTGGTAAAGGAAGAAGGCATTCAAGTTCAAGAAGCAGAGAGAGTCCCAAGTAAGAAGAACCCAAACAGTCCCACACCAAGACACATAGTAATTAAAATGCCATTAATTAAAGACAAAGAGAGAATTCTAAAAGCAGCAAGAGAGAAGCAACAGGTTACCTACAAAGGGAACCCCATAAGTCTCTCAGCTGACTTCTCACAACAAACACTACAGGCCAGAAGGGAATGGCATGAAGTAATCAAAGTCATGAAAAACAAGAATCTGAATCCAAGACTACTCTACCCAGCAAGGCTATCATTCAAAATAGAAGGTCAAATAAAGAGCTTCCCAAACAAAAAAAGGCTAAGGGAATACATTAGCACCAAACCAGCACTGCAAGAAATGTTAAAAGGACTGCTGTAATTAGCAGTAGAAATGGGAAGAAAAATAGAACCACACTAAACAAAAATGGCAATAAATAAGTACATTTCAATAATCACCTTAAATGTAAATGGATTGAATGCTCCCATAAAGACAGAGAGTAGCTGATTGGATAAGAAAGCATGACTCATCTATATGTTGTTTGCAAGAGACCCAACACACAACAAAAGACTCACATAGGTTGAAAGTGAAGGGATGGAAAAAAATTTTCCAAACAAATGGAAAGCAAAAAAAAAGCTGGGGTAGCAATTCTCATATCTGATAAAATAGATTTCAAAATGAAGACCATAACTAGAGACAAAGAAGGCCACTACATAATATTGAAAGGATCTATCCAACAGGAAGATATAACCTTGATAAACATATATGCACCCAATATAGGAGCACCAAAATATATTAAAAATCTTCTGGAGGACTTCCAAGGAGAAATCGACAACAATACAATCATAGCAGGGGACTTCAACACCCCGTTGACAGCACTGGATAGAACCTCTAGGCAAAAAGTTAGCAAGGAAACAGAGACTCTAAATGAAGCACTAGACCAAATAGATTTAATAGATATCTACAGATAATTACACCCCAAAACTACAGAATACACATTCTTCTCAAGTGCACATGGGACATTCCCAAAGATAGACCACATGATAGGACACAAACTAAATCTCTACAAGTTCAAGAAGATTGAAATCATATCAAGCATCTTCTCGGATCACAATGGCATGAAACTAGAAATCAATTGCAACAAGAACATGCAAAGACATTTCAACACATGGAGGCTAAGCAACATGTTATTAAACAATGAATGGGTCAGCGAGGAGATCAAGGAAGAAATTAAAACTTCATGGAAACCAATGAAAATGAACACACAACAACACAAAATCTATGGGATGCAGCGAAAGCAGTTCTGAGAGGGAAGTTCATAGCACTACAGGCCTACCTCAAAAAACAGGAAAAATTTATAATTGACTGTCTAACCTCACAACTTAAAGAATAAGAAAGCAAACAAAAAGAAAACCCCAGAGCAAGTAGAAGGAAGGAAATAGTAAAGATCAGAGCAGAAATAAATGACATAGAGACCAAAAAAATAATTCAAAGGATCAATGAAACAAAGAGCTGGGTTTTTTGAAAAGATAAACGAGATTGATGGACCCTTAGCTAGACTCATCAAGAAACAAAGAGAGAGAACCCAAATACACAAAATCAGAAATGAAAGAGGAGAAGTAACAACCAACACCACGGAAAAACAAAAGATCGTTAACAACTACTATGAACAACTATATGGCAACGAAATCGACAATCTAAGCGAAATGGACAAATTTCTAGAAACACACAGACTCCCAAAACTGGACCCAGAAGAGATAGAAAACTTAAACAAACCAATAACAACTAAGGAAGTTGAAGAGGTAATCAAGACTCTCCCAGCAAACAAAAGCCCAGGCCCAGATGGCTTCACGGGGGAGTTTTACCGAACATTCAAAAAACAACTAACACCCATTCTCCACAAACTATTTCAAAAAATGCAAGAAAAAGGAAGACTTCCAAACACGTTCTATGAGCCAGCATAATTCTAATTCCAAAACCAGAAAAAGACACTACAAAGAAAGAAAACTACAGGCCAATATCCCTGATAAACATATATGCCAAAATGCTGAACAAAATATTAGCAAATCGGATCCAGAAATACATCAAAAAAATTATTCACCATGACCAAGTGGGATTCATTCCAGGGATGCAAGGCTGGTAAAATATTTGCAAATCAATAAATGTGATACACCACATAAACAAAATGAAGAATAAAAACCACATGATCATATCAATAGATGCTGAAAAAGCATTCGACAAAATCCACCATCCATTTCTGATAAAAACGCTCAGCAATGTGGGAATAGAGGGATCTTATCTCGACATAATAAAGACCATATATGAAAGACCTACAGCCAACATCATACTCAATGGACAGAAACTAAAAACATTTCCATTAAGAACAGGAACAAGACAGGGATGTCCACTTTCGCCACTCTTATTTAACATTGTACTGGAAGTCTTAGCCACAGCAATCAGACATGAAGAAAAACTAAAAGGGATCCAAATTGGAAAGGAGGAAGTGAAACTGTCATTTTTTGCAGATGACATGATATTATACATAGAAAACCCTAAAGACTCCATCAAAAATCTATTAGACTTAATAAATGAATTTGGCAAAGTAGCAGGATACAAAATTAACGTCAAGAAATCGACGGCATTCTTGTACACCAATGATGAACTCACAGAAAGAGAAACTGAAAAAACAATCCCATTTACCACCGCACCAAAAAAATTAAGATACCTAGGAATAAACTTAACCTTAGAAGTAAAGGACCTATTTGCAGAAAACTACAGGTCGTTGAAAAAAGAAACAGAGGAAGATATAAAAAAGTGGAAGCACATACCCTGTTCATGGATTGGAAGAATTAACATCATTAAAATATCCATACTACCCAAAGCAATCTATAGATTCAATGCAATCCCCATCAAAATACCAACGACATATTTCATAGAACTAGAACAAATACTTCAAAAGTTCATATGGAACCAAAAAAGACCCCAAATAGCCACAGAAATCTTGAAAAAGAAGAACAAAGTAGGTGGGATCACAATACCAGATATCAGGTTATGCTACAAAGCGACTGTAACCAAAACAGCCTGGTACTGGCACAAGAACAGGCATATAGACCAGTGGAACAGAACTGAAAACCCAGAAATGGGCCCAAAGCAATACACTCAATTAATATTTGACAAAGGTGGCAAGAGCATACAATGGAGTAAAGACAGCCTCTTTAATAAATGCTGTTGGGAAAATTGGACAGCTACATGCAAAAAAAATGAAACTAGACCATCAACTGACACCACACACAAAAATAAACTCAAAATGGATAAAAGACTTAAATGTGACCTGTGAATCCATAAAAATTCTAGAAGAAAATGTAGGCAACAAAATTTCAGACATCATACGGAGCAGAATTTTCACTGATACATCACTTAAGGCAACAGAAACAAAAGAAAAAATGAACACATGGGACTATATCAAACTAAAAAGCTTCTGCACAGCAAAAGAAACAATCATCAAAATGGAAAGGCAACCCACTGTATGGGAGAACATCATTGCCAATGATGTATCAGATAAGGGGTTAATTTCCAATATATAGAGAGTGCTCATACAACTCCACAAAAGGAAGACAAAGAACCCAATTAAGAAATGGGCAGAGGAGCTGAATAGACACCTCTCCAAACAGGACATACAAATGGCAAAGAGACATATGAAGAAATGCTCAACATCACTAATCATCAGAGAGATGCAAATTAAAACAGCAATGAGGTATCACCTCACACCTGTCAGAATGGCTGCCATCAACAGATCATCAAACAACAAGTGTTGGCGAGGTTGTGGAGAAAAGGGGACTCTAATACACTGCTGGTGGGAATGCAGACTGGTGCAGCCGCTGTGGAAAACAATATGGTGTTACCTCAAAAAATTAAAAATTGAACTTCCATTTGACCCAGTGGTCCCACTTCTAGAAATATACCCTAAGAAGCCTGAAATACCAATCAGGAAGAATATATGTACCCCCATGTTCATAGCAGCACTATTTATAATAGCTAAGATCTTGAAACAGCCCAAGTGTCCATCAGTAGGCGAATGGATAGAAAAGCTGTGGTACATATACACAATGGAGTACTATGCAGTGGTAAGAAAGAAAGATCTCTTATCCTTTGAGATGACATGGAGGGACCTGGAAAGTATTATCCTAAGTGAAATAAGCCAAGCAGAAAAAGACAAATACCACATAATCTCACTTATATACGGAATATAATGAACATAACAGTCTGAGGAATTCAGTAGATCCAGAAACATGGAAGTAGGGCACAGACTGCCATCCCTCAGAAGAGGGGGTGGGAGGGTGGGAAGAGATAAACCACAGAACTTATATGCATGTAAGAGGGGGTGGGAGGGTGGGAAGAGATAAACCACAGAACTTATATGCATGTATGCATGACCAATGGACATGGACAACTAAGCCGGGGTCGGGGCAGGTGTGGTGTGGGGAGGGGGGTGCCAGTGGATTATAAAAGGTAAAATATCTGTAACAAAAAAATAAATAAAAAATTAAAAATAAATAAATAAATGTGATACAACACATAAATTAAATGAAAGATAAAAATTATCTGATCAGCCCTGGCAGGTTTGGCTCAGCATTTAGAGCGTCGGTCTGCAGACCAATGAGTCAGGTTCGATACTGGTTAAGGGCACATACCTCGGTCGCAATTCATTCCCAGCCCTGGTTTGGGTCGTGTTGGAGTCAGCTACTTGATGTGTCCCTTTCACATCAATGGGGTCGTGCTGGAGTCAGCCACTCTATGTGTCCCTTTCATGTCAATATTTCTCTCTCTCTGTTCCTCTTTTTCCCTCCCACTCTATCTGAACAAGAATGGATAAATGTCCTTAGATAAGGATTTTTAAAAAATCATCTGATCATATCAATAGATGTTGAAAAAGCATTTGACAAAATCTAGCACCATTTTTATAAAAACTCTCAGCAAAGTGGGATTTGATAAAAACTCTCAGCAAAGTGGGATTGAAGAATCATACCTCAACATAATAAAGGGCATATATGACAAACCTACAGCCAACATCATACTCAATGGGCAAAAACTAAAAGATTTCCCTTAAGAACAGGAATAAGACAGGGATGTTCGCTTTCACCACTCTTATTTAACATAGTAGTGGAAGTCTTAGCTACAGCAATAAAACAAGAAAAACAAATAAAATATATCCAAATTGGAAAGAAAGACATGATATTCACAAATGTCATGATATTGCACATAGAAAAACCTAAAGACTCCACCAAAAAACTCCTAGATTTAATAAATGAATTTGGCAAAGTAGCAGGATACAAAATCAACATCCAGAAATTGTTGTCATTTTTATACACCAATAATGAACACAAAATAAACGAAACTAAAAAAAAAAAAAAAAAAAAATCCCATTTACCATTGCAACAAAAAAAGATTACACTACTTAGAAATAAACATAACCAAGAAAGTAAAAGACCTGTTTTCAGAAAACTACAGAACACTCCATAAAGAAATAAAGAAAGACATAAAAAATGGAAGAATATACCATGTTCATTGTTTGGAAGAATCAACATCATTATAATATCCATACTACTCAAAGAAATCTAAAGATTCAATGCACTCTGTACTAAATACCAATGACATATTTCACAGATATAGAACAAATATTTCAAAAGTTAGTTGGAACCAAGAGAGACCCTGAATAGCCACAGCAATCTTGAAAAAGAAGAACAAAGCTAGAGGAATCACAATACTAGACATCAGGTTATATTACAAAATAATTGTAATCAAAAGAGCCTGGTACTTCCACAGGAACAGGCATACAGATCAATGGAACAGAACAGAGAATAGAGAAATCAACCCAAGACATTATGCTCAATTAATATTTGACAAAGGAAGCAAAAACAGACAATAGAGCAAAGATAGTCTCTTCAATAAATTGTGTTGGAAATATTAGACAAGTACATGCAAAAATAAATAAACAAATAAATAAATCTAGATCACCAACTTACACCATATACAAAAATAAACTCAAAATAGATAAAAAACTTAAATGTAATTCATGAAACCATAAAAATCCTAGAAGAAAAGGTAGGCAGCAAAATCTCAGACATCTCACATAGCAGAATTGTCACTGATACATTGCCTAGTGTAAGAGAAACAAAGGAAAAATCAATAAATGGGACTGCATCAAACTAAAAAGCTTCTGCACAGCAAAAGAAAACAACATCAAAATAAAAAAGGAACTCACTGTGTGGGAGAACATATTTGCCAATGATACATTGCATAAGAGGTTAATATCCAAAATATATAGAGTACTCATACAACTCAACAAAAGGAAGACGATCAAATAAAAAAATGGGCAGGGGACTCGAATAGACACTTTTCCAAAAAGGACATACAAATGGTCAAGAGACATATGAAAAAATCTGAACATCATTAACCATCAGAAAGATGCAAACAAATACGGCTATGAGGTAATACTTCACACCAGCAAGAATGGCTACCATCAACAAATCATCAAACAAGTGCTGGTGAGGATGTGCAGAAAGGGTACTCTAGTACACTGCTGGTGGGAATGCAGACTGTTGCAGCCACTATGAAGACAATATGGCGTTTCCTGAAAAAATTTAATATGGAACTATCATTTGACCCAGTGATTCCACTTCTAGGAATATATCTTAAGAAACCTGAAGCACCAATCAGAAAGAATGTATGAACCCCTATGTTCATACCAGCACTATTTACAATAGCTAAGATCTGGGAATAACGTGTCCATCAGTAGATGAGTGGACATTAAGTTGTGGTATATTTACCCAATAGAATACTGTGCAGCTGTGAGAAAGAAAGATTTCTTACCCTTGAGACAATGTGGAGAGACCTAGATAGTATTATACTATGTGAAATAAACCAGAGAAAAACAAGTATCATATGATTTCACTTATTTGTGGAATATAATGAGCAAAATAAGCTAATGAACAAAATTGATCTAGAGGCAAGGAGGTAGGGAACAGACTGACAAACCCCAGAGGGAACAGGGTTGGGGATTGTGAGAAGAAATAAACCAAAGAACTTATATGCATATATGCATAACCAATGGACACAGACACCAGTATCTTGAAGGTGGGGGTGGGAGACAGGAGCAGGGAAGATGATAACAATAGGAGGAAAAAGAAAAGACATCTGTAATAAAAAAATAAATTCTTTTAAATAATTAATAAAGAAAAGAATATTCAACCTGAAAGAATTAATGTAGCATTCTATGTGAAGAAATAGGTTATCTTTATGGATAGTATATTTATGGAGAATAATTTTTCCTCTTTAATAGTAATAAAAATTCAGTAACACTATAACAAATAAATAAATAAAATATTTTAGAAAAAAATTGGTAAAAGTGACAATGCCCAGTGATGCTGCAGATGGGGAACCTACAAAACTCACAAAGTGCTACTGGCAATTAAAAATGGAAAGCACTTTGGCAATATATTTTTGGAGACAAAATGTTACTTGGTCCATTAATATCCTATTCTTGGAAATGTATACTAAGGAAAGGATCTGCAGATGAAAATATCTATTGTGTATATAAGTTTACTACTAGAAAGTGAAAATCAATGTAAATGTCCACTAATCACAAAACCGCTAATTAAATTATGGTATAAAATATGTTAGAATATTATGCAATCATTAAGACAATAATTATGAGGGAGTAAAGATAATCTGAATGAAACATTTGATATTTAATTTTTGCTAGAATTAATTCATCTGGTAATTATGAGTATAAGGAGCAGAATTTATGAAATTATTCCAGTAAAAATAGAAGAAAAAATAATATATTTTTCTGATTTAAACTGTGCTAAAATTATGTATCCATATAACCAAGATGAAAAGAAAAAACTGGGGAAAAATTTATTTTTTAAATTGATCTTTATTGCTGAAAGTATTACAGATGTCCCCTCCTTTTCCCTGCACTGAACCCCTCCATCCTGCTCCCACCCCCTGTAGGCCTTCACCACACTATTGTCTGTGTCCATGGTTTATGCATATATGCATGTGAGTTCTTTGGTTAATCTCTTCCCACTCCACCCACCCCCTTCCTTCAGAGATCTGTCAGTCTTTATAGTGTTTTTCCAAAAGAAAAAAAAAATCTATTGTTGGGAAAAATTTCAAAGTGTCTGTTGCATACCTATAATCATGAAACCAAAACATGACAAAATAAGAATGCTTTTAGTTAAAATTCAGCAACTAATATGGAAGATAAAATGGATAAAATAGCTCCTAGTTGTTATATTTACCTTGAAAAAATACACTAACAAATCATATAAAACAAAAATGTATTAATTCCTCTCAAATTGATGAGGGTTTCAATTTATGATAGGTGGTAATGTCAAGTTGGCAATTTTAGTTGTTAATTATGCTTTCAATATGTTTGGTTACACTTAGAAATCAGTACCCCAAATTCTGTGGAAATTTTTCTACCTGGAACATCTCTGTTTCCAATCATTCAATTTGTCTATTGAGTTTCCGAGAATAAAGATTATATCTTGCAAAGAATTCCTGTAATGAAATACCAAAATTTGGGGATACATACATTGGCCAGTGGAACCAGACAAAAACATGATTCTTTTCAGCATAAATATAGTAAATCTGAAAATAATATTAAATTACGTGGGGATAATGCTCCTATGTATGTATTGTGTGAGAATATTAGAGAGAGAATGTTATTATCCAGTTTTAACCAAAGTAGAGAAAATGTATGCTTTATACTTTAAATCTAAAACGTAGAGAGAATGACAAAGATTTTTAGAGGCTGTCACCTCTGGATGCTGCCTCTCATTTACATGTTACCTGGGAGAGCAACGTGTAGCTGCATAATCTCAGCTTCTGAATGTATTCTGCTCATTTTCCAGTGGGGAGGATGGTTTTAATGTTCTCATGGCAGTATGTACTTTTTTTCCTCTTAACTTCTGCTGTTTCTGTTTACCTGTTTTCTTGCTTATTTAATGTTTGCTTTTAGCCTGTACTGCAGGCAGTTCTGAGAATTATAAGCCAAATGAACAGGCCCTAAGCTTTACACATAAATCTCTCTTTAGTTTTATACTGGGTCTATGCTGGGATGCATTCCTCTTTATCCCCTTTTCTCAACTTGATGAAATTTTCTAAAGAACCATGCATATTTAAACAAAATGTCAAGAATATGTTCTTTTTTTAATATACAGATTTGTGCAACTTGCCCTAGACTACCAAACTCTTCCAAAGATGTTAAATTCTAATGAGTAATTTGTTCTACACATTTGAAACCAACTCTTTTATTTTTACTTATATAACAGATAATGCTAATTCCAAGGTCATGAGCAAGTCATTAAGCCCCTTTTTAGACTCATCTTTAAAATAAGAGAATTGGACAATATGAGCCCTATAATTTAGTGAAAATTCAATGATTTTTAAAAACCTTTTATTTCACAGTCTTTGCAAAGAATAGCTGCACAAATAGATTAAATTCTGGGGAATAGTGGCTGGTGAACAAATACTTAGCCAACAATTGGCAACAGATATGGAAAATAATCACTATATCAATTGCCACAAGCCATACTAATTATTTTGTAGGAAAGATCAGCAAAATATTAATTTATTTAATAAATATGTTTACACAGTAAAGAATACAAAAGTTTTGTGCACACATTCTTGACCTACTTCCATGGTCTTTCTTGGACATTTCTCAAAAAATTATTTAAAAAAATAATAAACATAAAAATATTTTTATTTATAGCAGTTTATTATGGGTGGTTAAATCTATAAAATAATTCAATGGATTATCTTTCTTATCTTAAAATTTTTTAATCATTTTTTATATTTGCTTTACATTAGCACTGTCAAATGTAAACTTATATAAAATCTCCCAAATAATAAAATATTTATAACTCATGTTTGAATTATTTTCTAGTTAATCAGCTGGATAAAAATTAGAAAAACTGTAACTAGAACAATTGAGTTGAGCTGCATGTTATACATTTTTTTTTAATGTTATATGTGCTTTGGTTACATAAATGAAATTAAGAGCCTGTTTCCTGTCACAGAATTGCTGTGATAAGAGGAAACACATGTGTTCTTTTCAGAGCCCAGTTTAATAATCAAAGCATATATCAGAAGAAAATGATTCAGAAGCAGCATATTCTTATAGTTAAGGCTACTGGCCCTTTATGGGCTTGTGTAGGTTAATTAACTCTGGAAAGACTTAATTAACACTGCTGAGAAGTGTGATGAAAAATAATCGCTTGCCATTCAGTTCCACAACTTGGTATAAATGCTGATTCTAGTGGTGCGTGGTGGGTGTAACAAGACCCTAGCTACTAGTAGATGGTGACAGCCTGAGGAAGGGTAAGACAAAGTAGCACAAAGAGAGATGTGCTTAAAGACAGTGACACCCCTACAAACTGGTTGGGAAGTAGAGTAGACCAGGCTGATGGTGCATAGTCATCCCCATCCCCTTTCTAAGAGGATTCTCATTTGTTCAGCTATCTACACTCTTCCTCGTGGCCATGCTTTTCAGGGAAGTCATGAAGAATCTTGAGCCCCTCAAGCCTATCCTCTTTCCTTAGTTTATTGAGGCAAGGAAAACAAAGCAATTTGGGTCAGTGAGGTACAAGGCCAGGTTAGCTTGAGGACGGGGTGAAATGGGAGTGGGACTGGTGTTTCCAAGAAAGAGTTTCCTCAATCTTAAGGAAACACAAAAAAAAGAAATTATCTTCTCTGACTTTACTACCTCTGGACACTGACCTGGGGATGTAATCCCTGCTTCAGTCATCTTGTATCCAGACTAAAGATGGCAAAGCAGAAATGTGACTTAAGCTGGACCTAAGAGAAAGGAGAGATTTAAGCAAACAGAAAAATAGCATAGACGTAAGAATATTTCAAGATAGGGTAAGAGTATAGATAGGAAAAAAGAAAAAAAAAAACAAAAAAAACTGGTTTGGGGCAAGGGCTATCTTGCTAATTGAGCAAGGCTGGGACCACTAAGCTTAGAACCAAAGAAAGTCATAGGAAGAAACATTTTGATGAATGAAGAAAATTTACTAGTACCTTTCTCAATCAATTCTCCAAGCTGTAGGTGGTGCCATACAGGATGCTTGGGCACATGTAACTCTTCTACTTTGTGCTTGCATTTTATTCCTCTAAAAGTTTATTTTGCTAAATAGAAATTATTAATTTTATTATAGTCTGGTTTGTCACTCTTTTGTTTTATTGATAGTGAATTTGGGGGACAAAGTTTAAGAAATCTCTTAATATAAGGTCTTATGTTGTATTCTAGAAATTTTATTGTTTTACTTTTTAAGTTTAGAGCTAAAAAATTTATCTCTAATTTAGTGTTGGCTGTGATGTGAGTTAGGAAAGAATCAAGATTAATTTTTTTTCTCCCTATGGAATCTATATGACTTAATATAATTTATTGAAAAATAAATTCTTTCACTGCACTGCAGTATAAAAATCAGTGACTATATTTGGACAGATCTATTGTTGGAGTCTATACATTTTCTACACTGTACCTGCATTATACTATACTGTACCTATGTCATACAGCTTAGTAAATCTTGATTTTAGGATAATGAGCTCTCTGACTTTATTATTATTTTTGTTGTTCATAATTATGTTGATTATATTAAGCCTGTTCTACTTCCATATAAATTTTATTTCTTATTTATTTATTTATTTATTTTGTTAATACCCACCTGAAGATATTTATTTTTCCATTGATTTTTAGATAGAACAGAAGAGAAGGAGGGAGAGAGAGAGAGAACGAGAGAGAGAGAGAAACATCAATGTCAGAGAAATACAACCATTGGTTGCCTCCTGCACATGCCCTGATGGGGGCCAGAAATTGAACCTGCAATGCAGGTATGTGCCCTTGACCATGAATCAAACCCATGACCCTTTGGTATGCAGGCCAATACTCTAACCATTGAGAAACCCCAGTCAGGGCCAATATAAATTTTAAAAACACCTAGTTGACACCAAAAATTATTGACATTAAGTTGAATTTATATACCAGTTTGGGAAAAATTAAAAATTTTATAGTAGTAACTATTCTAACATGAAAATTCATATGACTTCATTAATTTATGTTTTCTTTCATTTTACTCTGTAATATTCCGTGGTTTTCTTTGTAGAGTCTGGATGTTTTTGTTTGATTTAGTCCTAGAAAGTCACTGCTTTTGATTACTATTTTAAATGGCTTAATTTTAAACATTTTAATCTTTTTATTATTGCTTATGGAAATATAAAATAGAATAGAAATAGGCATACAGAAATATAACTTATTTTGTATAATAATAGTTTTAATTCCCTCTTAGGATAAAATCTTATATATGCACTGTCTAGGAATATCAGTATAATATTGATAGAAGACATATTTGTCTCATTCCCAACCTTAGAAAGAAAGCTTTAAATAACAACTTATGATGCTTACAAATAGGTGTTTTTATAGATAGTCTTTATAAGTTGAGGAAAGTTTTTCCTATTACCAGCTAATAAAGTTTTTTAAATTAGGTCTTTTTTTAAAATTATAATTGGGTATTTAATTTTCTTTAAAGCTTAATGTTCTATAATTTGGGTATTTTTCTAATTATATTTTTGTTATATATTTTGTAATTCTAGTGTAATTCTACTGTGGTCAGAGAAGATACACTGAATGAATTCAATCAAGCTATAATTTTTAGGAATTTTAAAGTTATACAACATAATTTTGACACAAACCATCTCCCAGGACCAAACTAAAATTACAACTAAACTAAAGACAAATCATCATGAAAAAAAAAAAAAGGTAAAAGCCTGAAAAGCAGCTGGAGAGAATCCTTACAACCAGATACAGAAAGAGGAGAACAAATCAAGCCTGGTGGGAACTGCAGTGCTGTGAGAGGGTGGGCTGGGAGCCAATGGACAGCAGCTGAGGGCTGTTTTAGCTGTGAGCAGTTCCCTCTGAGAAGTCGGGGGTTAAAACTGATGATTATCAATAATCATCTTAAATGTAAATTGATTAAATGCTCCAATCAAAAGACAGAAAATAGCTGAATGTTAAGAAAGCATTACTCACATCTATGTTGTTTACAAGAGACCTGCCTCAACACAAAACACTCTCATAGGTTGAAAGTAATGAGATGGAAAAAAATTTCCAAACAAATGGAAAGAAAAATAAAGCTGGGATAATAATACTCATATCTGATAAAATAGACTTCAAAATAAAGGCCATAACTGGACACAAAGAAAGCCACACTATATAATATTGGAAGATCTATCCAACAGGAGGATATGACTTGGTAAACATAAAAGTACCCAATATAGGAGCACCAAAATACATTTAAAAACTTCTGGAGGACTTCAAAGGAGAAATCAACAGCAATACAATCATTGTAGGGGACTTCAAAACCCCACTGACATCACTGGATAGATCCTTTAGACAAAAAGTTAACAAGGAAACAGACTCTAAAGGTTGTACTAGATCAAATGGATTTAATAGATACAGAGAATTACACCACAAAACTGCAGAATTCATTCTTCTCAAGTACACATAGAGTTTTCTCAAAGACAGACCACATATTAGGACACAATTTAAGTCTCTACAAGTTCAAGAAGATTGAAATCATATCAAGCAACTTCTCAGACCACAATGGCATGGAACTATAAATCAATTATAGTAAGAACACTCAAAAACATTCAAATACATGAGGACTAAATAGCATGTTATTAAACAATGAATGGGTTTCCAAGGAAGAAATTAAAAATTTCCTGGAAACCAATGCAAATGAACACACAACAACAAAAAATCTGTGGGACACAGCAAAAGGAGTCCTGAGAGGGAAGTTCATAATGCTGCAGGCCTAGATCAAGAAACAAGAAAAATTTCTAATTAACTATCTAGCCCTACAGCTTAAAGAACTAGAAAGTAGCCCTGGCCGATTTGGCTCAGTGGTTAGAGCATTGGCCTGTGGTCCAGAGAGACCCAGGTTCAGTTCCCGCTAGGGGTGCGTACCTGGGTTTACAAATAGTCCCCGGCCCTGGTTGGTTGTGCAGGTGGCAGCCACTCGATGTGTCCCTTTCACGTTGATGTCTCTCTCTCTCTCTCTTCCTCCCTCCCTCTCTCCCACTCTATCTGAACAAAAAATGGAAAAATGTCTTCGGGTGAGGATTAAAAAAAATTAAAAAAAAAAAAAAAGAGAACTAGAAAGTAAACAAAAACACACAGAAAGTCGAAGAGAGAAATAGTTAAAGTCAGAACAGAAATAAACGACATAGAAACTAAAAAACAAAAACAATTCAAAATATCAATGAAACAAAGAGCTGGTTCTCTGGAAAGATAAATAAGACTGATGGATGCTTAGCCAAACTCACCAAGAAACAAAGAGAGGGACACAAATAAACAAAATCCAAGATGAAAGCGGAGAAATAACAACTGACATCACAGAAATACAAAGGATCATTAACAGATACTATGAACAATAATACACCAACAAATTTAACAATCTAGGCAAAATGGACAAATTTCTAGAAACACATAGTCTTCCAAAACTGAAGGAGGAAGAGACAGAAAACTTGAACAAACCAGTAACAGCTAGGGAAGTTGCAGATATAATCAAGAAACTCCCAGCAAACAAAAGCTGGAGCCTGGATGGTTTCATGAGGAAGTTTTACTGAACATTCAAAGAACTGACACTCATTCTCCTCAAACTAATCCAAAAAATTTAACAAGAAAGAAGGCTTCCAGACTCATATTATGAGGCCAGCATAATTCTAATTCCAAAATGAGGTAAAGACACCATACCTTTCCTGCTCATTTTATTTAAAATTACATATGCCCCCAATGTACTCCTCCTATTTTGCTTTATTTTTATCTTTTCTCATAGTTTTTATCATTATCTAACACCATGTATATTTTGTTTATTGTTTTTATTTCAATATTTTTGTTCCTCAACTAGAATATAATTTTCATAAGGAAATGGCTTTTGTAATTTTTTCACCCTTGTGTCCCCAGTACCAAGATCAGTGGCATTTACAGAAAAGGCCCTCAATCCATATTTCTTGAATAAATGAATACAAATGAAGCATTATGTGGGTTCGGCTTACAGGAGACAAAAGAGGCTTCAACTCTGGACCTTATGTCATCTTTTCTGCTGAAGTGGGACTGCTCTTGTCAGAGCTATTGGTCCTGACCTTGAAACCACAACCTTAAATGCTCTTTTGCTTCTGGCCAAGATTTTTTGAGTCCTCTTCAAATCTCAATATGTTTGCATTTGGTTACCAGGGCAGGAAAACATCCAGATCTTCTACAAGACACTTGGTAAGCCCTAGTGAAGGTGGTAGGAAGGGCCATAGTACTACCTCTGTCTCATTTTATTATATTTGTCCTTTGACCACCTTTACACTTTCAATTCTGTGTCATTATGGTTATGGATCCAAACTGAGAATTGGTACTGTCCAGTACTCCCATATGTATTTTATAATATTCTAAAGTTTTGCTATCCAGTATGGTAGCCACTGGCCATATGCACTGATTGAACACTTGAAATATGGTTGGTCTGGATTGAGTTGTACTATATGTGAAGAACGTATATTAGATTTTAAAAACAATAACAAAAAATGTAAAATGTGTTAGTGATTTTGTGTTGATTATATATTGAAATAATATTTTTGCCCTGGCCGGTTTGGCTCAGCGGTTAGAACATCGGCCTGCGGTCCAGAGAGACCTGAGTTCGGTTCCCGCTAAGGGCACGTACCTCGGTTGCAGTTTGTCCCTGGCCCTGGTTGGTTGTGTGGGTGGCAGCCACTCGATGTGTCCTTTTCACGTCAATGTTTCTCTCTCTCTCTCTTCCTCCCACTGTATCTGAACAAAAAATGAAAAAATATCCTCGGGTGAGGATTAAAGTAAATAAATAAATAAAATTATATTTTTATTATATTGGATTAAAGAAAACATATTATTAACAGTGATTTTACCCATGGAGACTAGACAATTTGAAAGTACAGCGATAGCTGGCACCTGTGGCTTGCACGATGTTTCTATTGGCCAACATTGTTCTAACGCTCCCGGTGCCCACCACAGCAGGGAGAGGAAAGAAGCACGCTGGCCCTCCTAATGCTTCTTCCTCAGATAAAGATGATACCATGGACAAGATAGGGCCAATTTCAGGCTTTCCTCCCTTCTGATAGCCTTTGCTTACGGTAATGCTGCCAAAGGCTTTTCTGGGCAAAAGAATGATTTCCTCTAAATATATTAAAAAACAAGCAAACAAACAAAAAACTATGATTTAAGTTTTTAGGTTTAGTCCTTAATATGCTATTATTCCTTTCTTTCCCACAAAACCTATCTTTAAAGTTTTATTGTGTTTGACAATCAAAGCTTTGCAGTACCTTAGGTCTTCTAGCTGGTATCTATCCTATCTCTGAAGCATCAAAATCCTTTCCTATACTTTGATGTGTGCAAACCTTGACCCCACCTTATATTATACGATAAGACTAGATAGCCTACAATACTGCTAGAAAAATACTGACATTTTTACATAGGTATTTCACTTTTTATTTTATGAGAATGTTGTATGCTGCATTTTCTTCTCTTTAGAATGTAGTATGACTAGAGGATAGAAGCATGACTCTCTGGCAGGAAGATATAATATCACAACTGACCAAAAAAAAAAAAGTTTCAACTATACCTGTAAACTTCTCTCTCAACCCACTCACAATAGGGATTTTGATTCTTCCTACCCTACACCATCAACTTTCAAATCTACCAATATTGCTGGTAGAAATAGCATTCCAAAGATACTACCATAAAATTATTTATTTTTGCTTGATCTGAATGAATCAATTTTTCAACCCCTAGTATGTTCCCTGAGAATATAGCACTTTGTTTTCTGCTCATAAACATTCCTTCCCAGAATACTAACACCTTATGTTATCATGGAAATTGGGGTGTCCCATTTCCCACTGGGTACTGGGGGTGGGTCATTATGATGTCGTGAGAAAAAGAATTTTCTGAGACTTGCACAGGAGTGATTTTTATATTCTCAGAAGTTCTACATGTTTGACAGAGAAAGGAGGAAGCAAAAAGGGAAAGGAGTCTTTATGTAGGGACTCTGCAAAGTCCAGGTCAGTCTGGTGTCCCTGGGATATGACATAGGCAATGTCCAGGAGGACAATGCATTGGAAAATCTGGCATTCTTGTTGTATTCTAGAAATAAAAAACTTGGCAAGATGGTTAAAGGGCACAATTTCAAAAGTGAGAGGATTTATAACAACTAGTGAGAGGTAAAAATCCATCTGATAAAGGAAAATATTAACCTTACTGTGTCTAACATTAGGTTGGAAGAGTGGCTTCCCTGGAAGCTTATGTGTTGCACCTTTATGAGCCTCTTTTGTCGACCATGCTTAACTCAAATTAAGCTGAGGGAAATTTTCTAATATTTCCCCAGTGAGATATTGTGGGTCTTTTCTGACTGAACAGTTTGGGAAGGAAAGGGAAAGCAGTTTCACATGAAGCCACTAGACCATCCATATTTCATTGACTCAACAATAAGTCCAAACCATTGAGTCTGATATTCCAGGGGATGGTGATACTAGGACTTCTAAAAGAGTAAGGCCTATATTGTGTGAGTAAGAAATAAAGTAAATAAAGACACAGGTATACATTCTATGAAAATAAAAGGAAACAAAACAAAAGGTTAATGTACACAGTAAGTCAAAAGCCAGTTGAATAGACTTCCAGTTGTAGGGCTTCTGCTGGAACAAAATCACTTAATGACAATCTGATACATTGTCTGCAGTTAGAACTTCTCTGATGATGTCATCAGGTGCTGGGGCCTATATGGCATACACAGACAAAGCTTTAAAAGCAAAACTTTGAAGACAGCTAATTGCAGTGGAGTCCAAAATCCACAATTGGACATGGCGATTTCTATTGAAACAATTTTTCTTCCTAAGATTGCCCTAATTAAAAACAAACAAACAAAAAAAAAAACTGTATTAAGTCAAGTTTTAGTTTGGCCTGATTATTAGTATAAGCACAATAAGAATAAAAACTGATCAAATTAATCATACAGGCTCTTTCAAATTTGCTTTGCTGGAATTTTCACAATGAATCTTTGCATTGACCTTTAGTGATTAGTCAACCCCTCAAGGTGGAGAAGCCAAGCACAGTTGCCATTAGAATTTACATGGAATACCTGTAGGACTGGGTCAAGTCTTCCAATTCTTGAGGTCCTCAAAGTTGTCTTGAGGTTATTTTCTTGCCATCTTTTAAGAAAGTAATCTTTGTTCCTTCCTTGGAAAGACTGCCATAACCACATGACCAAGCAAGATATTAGGCCACTTTTTGCAAGTGGCTTTTGATTGCTTTGATTAGCTTCAAGAGCCAATCTCAATTTCTTAAAGCATTTTGGTAACATCCAGACTGCAAAAATGTCTCTCTTAGACATGGCATTTCCGTCATAGTTTGGAACTGGTCTTATTGGATTTATGCAAAGAAATGTATTGCCATGACTCATTCATTAAGAATTGCCAAATTCTAGAGGGATCAGTTAGGGAGAAAAAACTAAAAGAGAGACATTATCATTCCCTAGATTGCCAAACACATTCCATAACTTTTAGAAACATAGGCTTCTTTACTGGCAAATACATTGACACTTTAAGGACCTACTTCAGTGAAGACCTATTTCAGTATACAACAAAATTCACTAATTTAGCAACTCACAAGTAAACTAAATGACATTGATTGGCACAGATAGCTTAGGCTCAAATAAGATCTAGTTCTCAGAATGTGCATTTCAACAGATGGCTCAGATATAGTTTTGGAGACCAGGTATTAGTATTTCAGAGGCAGACAGTCTTTTCTTTGAAAAACCCAAAATAAAAGTTCTTGCCAGAGTAGACACTTTGCAGGAATGAAAATTGTATTACTATTGAATTGGGAGAGAAGAACCTAAAAGCCTTCCTTTTTTTTTTTTATTCCCTTAAAAGATGGATATTTGATAGCTAAGGGAGGCATGAACGCCATCTATGTTTCCTTAGCTTCCTGTCATAGACCAGAATCCAAGGGGCCTATGATGCCTTAACCACCATGGCATCCCATGGCTGTCCTACCTAAGCCACCAGGGGGAATTCACATTCACCCACAGCCTGAAGCCTAGTCTCATGGCCTGTACAGAGACCCTTCTCAAAATAATAATGTAATTGTCCAGGTGTGGAGCCTTTAACTCCACACAGAAAATTCTGAAGGCCTCTGACTTTACTGGAGGTTTTTACCCTTTACAATCTTGGGTAGAAAAAGTTTGGCCTTTTTAACTTGCCTCTAATAGTTGAGCTAGCAACCTGTTTCTGTCTTTTATATTTCTAGTAGCCTCAGTCCCTTAAGAGTCTTGACGGTAGGAGATAGCTTCCCTTAAGAAAGGGGCAAGCATTCCCTGTTAATCTGGTTGGATAGAATTTAATACCCTTGGCCCTGGGTTTAAATTCTGTTTCCAGTCAATTTCCAAGATTAGGAAAAACCTTTCATTTTTCTGCATATCTGTATACTTGAGGAATTTTTTCTTGTGGAAGAAGCATTAATGAAAAGCATCGTTTGTATGAATTAAAACATAGCAGTTGTACAGTCATCCTTCGCCATTTCGCACTTCGACTTTTGCAGCTTCACTCTATTGCGGTTTTTTTCAATCCCTATACTATATTGGAAAAAACCACGATAGAGTGAAGCCCTTCGAAGTGGCAGGGATGACTATATAAATAAAGAATTCTACTTCACGGAAATGCATTTATCGTGGTAGAGTCCGAAACTGATTGACCGCAATAAACGAGGGCCAACTGTATTCACAAAAGAAACGCAGTAACAAGCATCAGGTTAAAATAATCTGTAGCAGTTTTTAAAAAATATTTGTTGTTGTTGTTTTTCCCCCATGGCTTCCTTTGTGTCCTGGCTTTCTGTGCCACCACCCCTTCCCTTGGCATCCAACCAAAGGTTACACAGAGGCAGGAGTGCCATAAATATAGAAAGAGGAAATCAAGAGCCTGAGGCCTGCCTCAGCACAGAATGACCCAGAGAAAGTTGGGTATACAGGCTTGGGGATGAAGAGGTGCATGAGGCTGTGAGGTTTGTGCCACAAACTGCTTGGCTGTGAGTCACACCCTAAGCCTACAGTGCTGTGGGAGAAGGCAGCATTTTGGCAGGGTAATCTGAGTGAGGTCACCTGCTAGGGGAGAAGACAGGAAGAGGCAGAAGGGATCCAAGCTGTGCCTCTTCTGGCATACCACAGGGGATGGGGCTGGAGCACCTGAATGCCTTGACTGGGGAACTCACAGGGGCCAGGGGCCAGGGGCCAGGAGAAAGAACTCTGCACCCTTGGCAGTAGCCTCATCCCTTCCCAGGATCCTGGCTTAGAGCTTCTGATATGTGGGTCATGGCTCCAGAGACTTGGCGATCAAGCTTTCGGAGGCAAGGTGCTGCCGAAACAGAACAAATCTGTGTGCTGGGGGCACTTCCCAAGTCTCCTGCACCACGCACAAAACTCAGGCACAAAACTCTGGCACTTAGTGTGTGAAAACCTTCCCTTCATTCCACAGGGTACTCCAGTTCCTTCCACTGTGGTGGTGCGTTAAGGGAGTGTGGGCACTGGCACTGTCATTTGCTGGGCCACAGGTAGCCTTGGTGGCTGCATCTGGGTGCCCCACATCCACAAAACTGGTTCTAAGTCTGGGTCTGAAACAGCAGTGTATGAAGTAGCAGTAAAAGGCAGAAAAAAAGAAAGTGAATTGCAAATACAAGAATTAGAATAAGGGAGAAAGAGTTGGATTATAAAATTTCCAGAATAAGGAAGTTAAATTCCATTTCTCACCAGGGCCTTGGTCAGCTTCTATTTCTTCTGCTGTTTCACCCTAAAAATGTTGGTTTGGAGGCTACTAGTGGCAGTAACCACTGAGGAGATGCTTTCTGTGCTTTCCATGTTTTCCATGCTTTAATCCTCTTTAATCTTCTTGTCCCATCTTGATTGCCATTCTGTTACCCCCTTTTCTACTGAGTGCTGGGTGGGTCCCTATAATATCTTGAGAAAAAGAATTTTCTGAGACTCACACAGGACTATGAATGATTGTTATTTGCATGGAATTACATCCCTGTGTTTCCGAAGTTCCAGTCCAGTCATAGAAGAAGTGTAATGGGTTTCAGTAAAGCTAAAAGCAAAGCCAGTGTCCAAAATTTCCATTCAATGTTGCAGCCAGGTCCAGTTCAGCATCAGTCTAGTTGTATTCCATTAATCTATTATGTGTGAGGTTCCACACAGCCATGGGCCATGTGGGAGAATGCCAGGAATGACCTGTTCTCAGGTGTGACTGAAAGGCAAGTACTTTCCGCAATGCCATCCTAACTTTACTGGGCATGTGCCTATTCTCCTCCCTGTACAGTCCCTTCCCCCGAGTTTCTTTGAGGAATACACCAGTGGCTCTCTGGGAAAGGTATAGTTTTAGCTTCCTGGTGAAGCTGCCCAAATTACATACCAATAATATTTGGCCTTCCTTTCGCTCTTTACTTGATATTAATAAATAATTAGTTACAACCTGGACAATTTATGTACTTTAGGTATGTGCTCACCTGATCAAATAGTAAGCTCTCTACACTGTGGGATGAGTTATTTCATTCTTAACTTCTGTCAACAAAATGGAAATTTGAGTGGCAGTGGAAAGGGGCCAGAGGAGAAGGAAGTGGCCTGCAAAACATGGGTATGAGTGGAACATTCTAGTCTTATTCGAGGGCAAGCAGAGGTCAGTACCAAGGGTCCAGCTTTCTGAGCAGAGGGACATGTAGAGACGAGAACAGGGTTTAAAGACAAGTGACCCTGCATCATATTCTTTCCCAGGCCTGATGCCTAATCCTGGCCGCCAATTCAACCATCAATGAGGAATAATTGCCCATTTGTTTATTTGTTTTTCTATCAAGTAAAAACATCAGTCCCTCCCCTTTATCTGGTGCTTAGCTTTCCACAGTTTTAGTTACCTGCTGTCAACTGCAGCCAAAATAATTAAGTGGAAAATTCCAGAAATAAACAGTTCATTAGTTTTATTTTTATTTTTTTTTCATTTATTGATTTGTGAGAAAAAGAGAGTGAGAGAAACATGAATTTGCTATTCCACCCATTTACGCATTCATTGGTTGCTTCTTGTATGTGCCCTGACCGGGGATTGAACCAACAACATTGGCATATAGGGTCAAAGCTCTAACCAACTGAGCTACCCAGACAGGGCAACAATTCATAAATTTTAAATTGCATGCCATTTTGTGTAGTGTGATGAAATCTTGTGTCACTCATTCTGTCCCACCCTGGATGTAAATCATACTTTTGTCCAGAGTTTCCATTCTGTGTACACTCCCCTCCCATTAGTCACATAGTAACCATCTAGGTTATCAGATAAGTTATCAGAAAGAGCAAGAGAAAGACCACATTCACATAAGTTTTATTATTGTATATTGTAATAATTGTACTATTGTGCTATCTAATTTTTCTACTGTACCTAATTTATAAATTAAACCTTATCATAGGTATATATGAATAGGAAAGAACATTATATACACCTATATAGGGTTCTGTACTATCCGTGGTTTCTCACATTCACGGGGGCCTTATAATGTATCCCCCATGGATCAGGGGGAACTACTGTACACAAAAAATGGTTTGAACAGAAAGTAGAGTACAAGTGTCCAGAAGGCTGGGACGGGGAAATGGAGAGGTATTATTTAATGGATATAGAGTTTCTATATCAGATGATGAAGTTCTGGATAAGGATAGTGGTGATGGTCTTACAGCATGTGAATATAATTAATGCCAGTAAAATGTACATTAAAATTTGTTAAAATGGTAAATTTTATGTTGTATATATTTACTATAATATCATATATATGATACTATAATAAAGATACATATATACATATATTTATAAAAATATAAATATTTATATAAATATATATAGTAATATATATATAAATAATTTCTATGAAACTAAAAGTTGTTTTTTTTTAAGTGGTTGAGATCCATGGATCACAGGTGCCAAGTGGTGAAAAACTTGGCAGTTGCTCATATAAAAGAAATGGGAATTGCAAAGGGGAAATGTCAAGGGAGGAAATGATACAGCAATTGCTTACAGGTGAGTACAGAGGAACTAACAGCATATGACCCCTGTTTGTACCACTGGATGAGTCCACGATAAAATGACTAGAGGAACCTCCTCCTATCAGAAATATTTAAGGAAATAATTTACAATTGATTAAATATGGCTTGAGAAAAAATGCAAACACTTTGGAAATAGGTAATACCTGTAACATTCTAATGTATGAACCTTGCTTTTATTTTTTTTAATCCTCAGAAGATATTTTTTTCTATTTATTTTCAGATGAGTGGAAGAGAAAGAGAGAGAGAGAATGAGAGAGAAAGAGAGTAACGTCGACATGAGAGGGACACATCGACTGGTTGCCTCCCTAATAACCCTGACCAGGGCCAGGGACTAACTGCAAATGAGGTACATGCCCTTGGCCAAAATCAAATTAGAAACTCATTGGTCCACCGGCCAATGCTCTACTATTGAACCAAACCAGTAAGGGCTGAACTTTGCTTTTAAAAGAGTACATTGAGGGAAGATGGCGGTGAGAAGGACCTCAGGGAGGGTGAGTGTGTGAGATAGTGAGCGAGTGTGTGAGATAGTGAGCGAGTGTGTGAGAGAGTGTGAGTGGACGTGAAAGTGGACGACCAAACCCAAGCAGCGCAGAGACGCAGAGCAGAAGGTTCATGTGCTGTGCACTAGAGCAGCCAGCTACCTCGGTAAGCGGCTCTTCAGCGCACTTCTCCCTGCCCTGAGGGGAGGTCCCACTATTTTGGAAGATCCTAGGTCTTCCTGGGAGGAGGCAGTGGGAATGGCTAGGGCCCAGCAACTCGAGCCCACCAGCACACCTGGCACCATCAGACCAGTGGACATTTTGTGTCAACACAGACCAGTGCAAAGTAGTGGAGCTCCCAAGGTCCCGGGTCGCGGAAGCCACGGACAGCTGTGGACAGCCAGGAGCCCAGCACCATCCCCCATAGTAGCAGCCCGATCAGAGTCGAGATATACCCCCAGCAACAGAGGCTGGGGAGCAGATATCCATCCCCAGGCAACAGAAACACAGACCAGCAGCTGAGACCAATCTCCAAAAACTACAGCAAAAGCTGAGCAGGAGTTGAGCCCAATGGGGCAGCAATACGTCCCAGCCACCAGCAGTAGGACCTGGTTCTCCACAGAGGCCTGTGTGACTAAGCAGCCCACAAAAGTGGTGGGAAGCAAGCGCCAGGTGCAATCCAACTTCCCTCCTGCAGGACCGGCAGGGTGTAGGGACACCAGAGAGGCCTGTGCTACCCAGCAGGGACTGTGTAATCCAGTTACCAGCAGGACCTGTGGGGTGCTGAAGCACCAGAGAGGCCTGTGCCACCCAGCTGCGCACAAGATAGGCTTAGAGGAGGTGAAAATGGAGGCAGAGTGAAAGGTAGCGACACAGATGATCTCCCAGAACCAAACTGAAATTACAACTAAAATAAAGACAAATCCTCAGAAAAAAAGCAACAGAAAAGCAGCAGGACAGGACCATATAACCATGGACACTGGTAGGATCTGTGGAGGCACAAGAGGGTGGCAGTCTGGGAGCCCATGGACAGCAGCAGTCTTAGCTGTGAGCAGCCCGCTTGGGGAATAAGGACCAAGCCAGCTCCACAGCCCAGAGAACCGGACAGAGAGCTAAAATAGCCACAGCCACTCACCTAGCAGAGGGAGGGCAGACTGGGCTGGAACTCTGTGGGGACAACTGGGATTCAGAGTTTTTGCTGTGTTGTGGCCACAAACGATGATGGCCAGTGTACTCCTTCCCAGAACTGTGGGGAAAAGCAGCAGCCCCCCGCCTTGGAAATTCAGCCTTTCCCAGGTGAGGCAAAAAAATGCAAAATGAGGCTCATTAACAACCAGCATATATCCCATCCTCTGGAAATCCTCTTATGAAGAACACCAGGGCTACATTCCAAGGCACTGAGTAGCTGAGACTACTAGACTCCAGGAAAAAGCTAGAGGATAACGGAACCTTTCCTGGGCTTGCAAATATACCCAGGAAAGTAAGACTTGACAGTGGTGTTTAATGTGGACCCACCCAGGCTCATCCAAAGCCAGTAGAGGGAGCCACAAACAGCAGAACACCAACACCCACAGGGAAAATTTGGCTGGCTCCAAAACCCATTGAGATAGCCAAAATGGTGAAACAAAAAACAAATCCCAAATGAAAGAACAAATCAACTCTATCAGAGATCAGATAAATGAAATTCAGTTAAGCAAATTATCAGAGGTAGAGTTCAGAGCCATGGTCTTTTCTTAAAATTATTTTTTTAATTTTGTTACAGATATTTCTCCTTTTACCCCCAACTGATTCTCCCCTTCCGCCCTCCTGCCTCTGTCCTCAGTTTTGTTGTCCATGTCCATTGTTCAATTATACATGCATATAAGTTCTGTGGTTTATCTCTCCCCCACCACCCCATCTACTGGGGATTATCAGTATGTACCCCACTTCCACGCCTCTGGGACTACCCCATACCTCAGACTGTTATGTTCGTTATAGTCCACAAAATCAGAAATGAAAGAGGAGAAATAATAACTGACACCACAGAAATGCAAAGGATTGTTAACAAATATTATGAACAATTATATGGTAAATAATTCGACAATCTAAGCGAAATGGACAACTTTCTAGAAACACATAGTCTCCCAAAATTGAATTGGGAAGAAATAGAAAACTTGAACAGACTAATATAATAACAAAAGAAATTGGAGATGTAATTAGGACTCTCCCAGCAAACAAAAACCTAGGTCTGGACAGCTTCACAGGGGAATTTTACCAACATTCAAAGAAGAACTAATACCCATTGTCCTCAAACTATTTCAAAAAATTCAAGAAGAAGGAAGACTTCCAAATGTGTTTTATGAGGTCAGCATAATTCTAATTCCAAATCCAGAAAAAGACACTACAAAGAAAAAAAACAACTACAGACCAATATCCCTGATGAACATAGATGCCAAAATCCTGAACAAAATACTAGCCAATTGAATACAGCAATACATCAAAACAAATTATTCACCATGACCAAGTGGGATTCATCCCAGGGATGTAAGGCTAATACAATATTTGCAAATAAATAAATGTGATACACCACATAAACAAAATGAAAGATAAAAATCATATGAGCATATCAATAAATGCTGAAAAAGAATTCGACAAAATTCAGCACCCATTTCTGATAAAAACGCTCAGCAATCAGGGAATAGAGGGATCATATCTCGACATAACAAAGGCTATATATAAAAAATCTACAGCCAACATCATACACAATGGGCAAAAATTAAAAGCATTTCCTTTAAGAACAGGAACAACACAAGGATGCTCACTTTCTCCACTCTTATTTAACATAGTATTGGAAGTTTTAGCCACAGCAATCAGACAGGAAGAAAAAATAAAAGGGATCCAAATTGGAAAGGAGGAAGTGAAACTGTCATTATTCACAGATGACATGATACTATACGTAGAAAACCCCAAACACTCCATCAAAAATTTACTAGTCTTAATAAATGAATTTGGCAAAGTAGCCGGATACAAAATTAATGTCAAAATACTGATGGCATTCCTATACACCAATGATTAACTCACAGTAAGAGAAACTAAAAAGACATGTCCATTTACCATTGCAGCAAAAAAATTAAGATACCTAGGAATAAACTAAACCAAAGAAATAAAGGACCTATTCGCAGAAAACTACAGGTCATTAAAAAAAGAAATAGAAGATATAAAAAAGAGAAGCACACACCCTGTTCATGGATTGGAAGAATTAACATCATTAAATGTCCATACTATCCAAAGCAATCTATAGATTCAATGCAATCTCCATCAAAATATCAATGGCATACATCCCAGAACTGGAACAAATACTTCAAAAGTTTATATGGAACCAAAAAAGACCTCGGATATCCACAGCAATATTGAAAAAGAAGAACAAAGTTGGAAGGATCACATTACCAGATTTCAGGTTATATTACAAAGCCACTGTAATCAAAACAGCCTGGTACTGGTACAAGAACAGGCATATAGACCAGTGGAACAGAACAGAGAACCCAGAAGGACCCAAGGCAATATGCTCAATTAATATTTGACAAAGGTGGCAAGAGTATACAGTGGAGTAAACACAGCCTCTTTAATAAATGGTGTTGGAAAAATTGGCCAGCTACATGCAAAAAAATAAAACTAGACCATCACCTTATACCATACACAAGAATAAACTGAAAATGGATAAAAGACTTAAATGTAACTCATAAATCTATAAAAATCCTAGAAGAAACTGTAGACAACAAAATTTCAGACATTATACGCAGCAGAATTTTTATTGATACATCACCTAAGGCAATAGAAACAAAGGAGAAAATGAACACTTGGGACTACATCAAACTCAAAAGCTTCTGCACAGCAAAAGATACAATCATCAAAATGGAAAGGCTACCCATTGTATGAGAAAGCATAATTGCCAATGATATATCAGATAAGGGGTTAATTTCCAATATATAGAGAGTGCTCATACAACTCAACAAAAGGAAGACAAAGAACCCAATTAAGAAATGGGCAGAGGAACTAAATCGACACCTCTCCAAACAGGACATACAAATGACCAAGAGACATATGAAGAAATGCTCAACATCACTAATCATCAGAGAGATGCAAATTAAAACAACAATGAGGTATTACCTCACACCTGTCAGAATGCCCACCATCAACAAATCATCAAACAACAAATGTTGGAGAGGGTGTGGAGAAAAGGAGACTCTAGTACACTGCTGGTGGGAATGCAGACTGGTGCAGCCACTATGAAAAACAATATGGTGTTACCTCAAAAAATTAAAAATTGAACTTCCATTTGACCCAGTGGTCCCACTTCTAGAAATATACCCTAAGAAGCCTGAAACACCAGTCAGAAAGAATATTTGTACATCCATGTTCAAAGCAGTACTATTTACAAGAGCTAAGATCTGGAAACAACCCAAATGTCCATCAGTAGATGAATGGATAAAAAAGCAGTGGTACATATACACAATGAAGTACTACGTAGCTGTAAGAAAGAAAGATCTCTTATCCTTTGAGACAACATGGAGGGACATGGGAAGTATTATCCTAAGCCAAACAAGCCAAACAAAAAAGACAGTATCATATGGTGTCACTCTTTTGTGGAATATAATGAACATAACAGTCTGAGTAATCGGGTAGTCCCTGAGACGTGGAAGGGAGGTACAGACTGACAATCCCCAGAAGAAGGGGTTATGGGGGAGAGATAAACCACAGAACTTATATGCATGTATGTTTGAACAATGGACATGGACTACAAGACTGAGGACAGAGGCAGGAGGGTGGGAGGGAAGAATCAGTTAGGGGGGGAGGAGAAATATCTGTAATAAAAATAAATTAATTAAAAAATAAATAAATAAAAGAGTACATTGAGTCTATTATAACTACAGTACTAGATGTCTCTGCAACAAGAGTAGTTTCTTAACACTGTTTGGTGGTTTCAGACTAGGAGTAAAGAACCTATGAGTTTCTATGATGTTTGGTTCAAATCTAATAATTTATATAGTGTTTACACTTCTACCTCCTGTCACATCTTGGAACATCAGTGAGTTAAGCATGATTTGACAACAATTTAGAAAGTAGTGCTTCTATACAGTTGTCAGGTTATTAGATTTTTACCCCCAAAATATAATTTGCAATGTGTGCATCTAATATGGCTCATTTCGTAGAAAATAACAAGATGTTATAACAATGAGATGTTATAACAAATTAAGGAGAAATGAGAAGATTACTTGGCAATATATATTGAATGAAGTGATAAAACCTAAGGTAGAGAAATAACATCCTTTACACCAGCAGTTTTCAAGCTATTGGTTGTGACCCCTTTGGGGGTTGAACGACCCTTTCACAGGGGTCACTTAAGACCATCGCAAAACACGTATTTCCAATAGTGTTTGGAAGCGAGACAGCGCTCCTCTATCAGTCTCCAGGTGGGTTCGCTCACATGCAGATACGCCCACATAAAACATGAGGAACTGTATTAAAGAGTTGCGGCATTAGGAAGGTTGAGAACCACTGCTTTACTCAAATAGAGTTTTCTTTCTGATGGCCCTAGACCAGCTGATAACTCCTAAGAGCTTTAAGAGACATGTCTTCTTTGAGGACAATGAGGAGTTTTTCCTCTGTGGCTTTATCATGGAAACTTAGCCAGAGGCTGTCCTGGGCTTATAAATACCAAACATTTGCCAGGACAACACTGTCTCCCTAAATGAGCTTTAGAAGGTTGTCAAAGATAGGATTTATTGACAGAATAATTCATACTACAAGTGTCAACTTGCCCAAGTACTTAGGGATGCCAGCTATAAAATATGTCAGTATAAAACTGACAGTACTAATGAAGGGGTTCAAAGCAATTACTCAGACATGATGATATTGAACACAGAGCATTAGAAGTCTGATACCATGAATGTGACTAGACAAAAGTGGGAGAACATTTCATAGCTTCTTGTCTTTCAATGGCACAATTCTGAAAGTGCTAAAAGGGAATCTTCACTGTCTGAAATCCTAGACAAATGGTGCTGAAAATACTGGATGGGGACTGGGAAAACATTATTATTATTATTATTACTTTTTAATCCACACCCAAGGATCCTTTTCCATTTATCTTCAGATTGAGTGGAAAGGAAAGAGAGAGGGAGGGAGGAGGGAGGGGGGAGAGAGAGAGAGAGAGAGAGAGAGAGAGAGAGAGAGAGAGAGAGAGAGAAGGACATCGACTGGTTGCCTCCCACATGATCTCGATCAGGGCCCAGGATTGAACTGCAACTGAGGTATGCGCCCTTGACCAGAATTGAACCTGCGTTTCACAGGTCTGCAGGCCAACACTCTAACCTCTGAACCAAACTGACCAGGGCAGGAAAACTTTATTTTATTTTTATTTCTCCTTTATGTTTGTCATTAGCATCTGCTTCTTCTCCTTCTCCTTCTCTTCCTCCTCCTAACCATCATCCTTATATAAAGCAGGAACAACATCTTGAGTTTAGAGTGCTCCTACTTCTGCTTTACCTCCTCCTAACTCCCTTTGCCATCCAGGGCATTTACCCCTCTAAATGGCTACAATGGTGGCAACCTGGCTCCTTCCAATTCTATTGTTCCTAGTCCCTAATATCATTCCCACTTTGGTTTCATTTCTGCTAGATTACTCTTGATATATAAGAAAAAAGTTATATTTGGAAATTTGACCTCACATAATCCTATTAAACAATTTACTAGTGTCATTTCATAGATACACTATGTGCCCACAGTGACATATCATACATTGCTGTAATACAACAAACTTAAGGCATGTATGTTAGGCTAATTTGCTGTACCTTTTCTTATAATGAAACATAGTGTTGAAGGCTCTTTGGGAAAGTCCTTTTTATTCTTCCCTTCCTTGTTTAGTTGAGTAGCTATTTCTAGATTTACCAGCCATCCTCCTAATCATTGCCTCCGCTGTCAGTAAAGAGCAAGAATCCAACACTCTTTTATCTGCCCTTCTTAAATAACTTTCAACCCTTCCTTCATTGTCACTATCCAAAATGTTAAACTACTAAAACTCAGGTTTTCTGCTTCACAGCTGGATGTGCTTAACCCATCCTAGAAGCCTGTGCTTTGTGATTTTAAATTATTTAGACCTGCCAGAGAAGTCTGAGTCTGTTTCATCTTCACCTTGTCTTTTATAATATTAATTTTTTATCTTACAGTGTTTCTATTAGTCCTCGTGGGCATGCTTATGGGCTAATATAGCCCTAGAAACCACCTTCCGGCATTGGAAAGTCTGCCTTGGGGCTTCTAAAACACTGGAAAATCTGCAGGGACCCCTCTCCTCTAGGCCAGCTGAGTTGATTCCCTGGATCTTTAGAAGAATAAGAAACCCACCCTGACATTAATTCCCTCCACTGAGTACACTGGTGCTGCATTCTGGCAATTAAATGTTACGTACAAATTTTAGTTTATATTATTTAAAATGTTCACTTTTATACTATTAGAATGTCCTTCCTTTTACTGTTAGTGCAAAGGTTATACGTGTTAAGTTAAAAGTGACCTATGTCATAGCAATAAAACTGCACATGCAGTTCCGTATGATGCTGTTGGGACAAAAGCACTGTGGTGTGGTGCCAACACACTGGCAAGGGTGCCAGAAGCCCTGCCCCTCAGCTGTCTGACCTTGTGCCTTGATGGATGATAAAAAATATAAAATTCCTCCTATTCTTAGCATACTCACTTAAGATATTATTCTCTAAGAAAGCAGAAATTTTCTCAGTTTTATGTTAGTTTTTCTCTTTTTATTTTGAAACTTCCAATGTGGTTTGATATAAAAATTCTGATCTTATACAAACAAAGAAACCATCATGATGAAGAATACACTTGCCTGTAGCTTTATCAATATTTTGAAGAAATATATTGCCCAAGTATAAAACATGACCATGTCCCTCCTGCTGGAGCCACACAAGGGCCTCTGGGGATGATCTGGCTGTATAGGCAAGAGCTCTTGTCACCCATCACACTCATGTCATAGCAAAGCTAGGTTTATTCAAACAAGAAGACTTGCAGACATTGGAAGAACTGGACTCAGTGCTTGTGTGCATGAGTCACTACACAGACCTCTGCTTAAACTTATGTAATATATCATAATAAAATAAAATAACTTAACTGGGAATTGCTTATTAAAATAGTGATGAAGCCTCTGAGGACTTGCTATTATATATTGCTAAGTGGAAAAGAAGGGTTACAAAACAGTACGTTTTTTTTTTATCCTCACCCGAGGACATTTTTATTTTTATTTTTTGCATAGAGTGAGAGGGACAGAGAGAAGAGAGAGAGAAACATCGATGTGAGAGAGACACATCGACTGGTTGCCACCCACACAACTCCAACTGGGGTGGGGACAAACTGCAACCGAGGTACGTGCCCTTAGCCGAAACCGAACCTGGGTCTCTCTGGTCTGTGGGCCGACGCTCTAACCGCTGAGCCAAACTGGACAGGGCAAAACAGTATGTGTTTTATAATTCCATTTTTATTTAAAAGTATACATGGAATAAAACATAAAGTAGATACAGAAAAATGTTTTACAGCTTTGGCTGGTGTCATTACAATGATAAAAAAATTGTCATTATATCCTTTCAGTGTTTCTGTATGAAAGCAAATGCAGATATGATACATATTCTTAGTAACATTTTTTATTTATTAATTAATTAATTTGTTTTTGTTACAGATGTTTCTCCTTTTCCTCCCACAGATTCCCCCCTCCCCCTCCCTCCCTGCCCTGTCCCCAGCTTTGTGGTCCATGTCCATTGTTCATGCACACATGCATATAAGTTCTGTGGTTTCTCTCTCCCCCACCACCCCTTCTTCTGGGGATTATCAGCCTGTACCCCACTTCCACATCTCTGGTACTACCCCATTCCTGAGATTGTTATGTTCATTATATTCCACAAATAAGTGAGATCATATAATACTTGTCTTTCTCTGTTTGGCTTGTGTTGCTTAGGATAATACTTTCCAGGTCCCTCCATGTAGTCTCAAAAAATAAGAGCTCTTTCTTTCTTACAGCTACATAGTACTCCATTGTGTATATGCACCACTGCTTTTTTATCCATTTGTCTACTGATGGACACTTGAGCTGTTTCAAGATCTTAGCTATTGTAAATAGTGCTGCTACAAACATTGGGGTACACATATTCTTTCTGATGATGTTTCAGGCTTCTTAGGGTATATTCCTAGAAGTGGGAACACTGGGTCAAATGGAAGTTCAATTTTGAATTTTTTGAAGTAACACCATATTGTTTTCCACAGTGGCTGCACCAGTCTGCATTCCCACCAGCAGTGCACTAGAGTCCCCTTTTCTCCACACCCTCGTCAACGCTTATCGTTGGATGATTTGTTGATGACAGCCATTCTGACAGGTGTGAGGTGATACCTCATTGTTGTTTTAATTTGCATCTCTCTGATGATTAGTAATGTAGAGCATTTCTTTACATGTCTCTTAGTCATTTGTATGTTCGGTTTGGAGAGGTGTCGATTTAGTTCCTCTGCCCATTTCTTAATTGGGTTCTTTGTCTGCCTTTTGTTGAGTTGTATGAGCACTCTATATATATTGGAAATTAACCCCTTATCTGATATATCATTGGCATTTATGCTCTCCCATACAGTGGGTAGCCTTTCAGTTTTAATGACTGTATCTTTTGCTGTGCAGAAGCTTTTGAGTTTGAGGTAGTCCAATGTGTGCATTTTCTCCGTTGTTTGTATTGCCTTAGGTGATGTATCAGTAAAAATTCTGCTGCATATGATGTCTGAAATTTTGTTGCCTACAGTTTCTTCTAGGATTTTTATGGCTTCATGAGGCACATTTAAGTCTTTTATCCATTCTGACTTTATTCTTGTGTATGGTGTAAGTTGGTCTAGTTTCATTTTTCTGCATGTAGCTGTCCAATTTTCCCAACACCATTTATTAAAGAGGCTGTCCTTACTCCACTGAATACTCTTGCCACCTTTGTCAAATATTAATTGAGCATATTGCCTTGGGTCCATTTCTGGGTTCTCTGTTCTGTTCCACTGGTCTATATGCCAGTTCTTGTGCCAGTACCAGGCTGTTTTGATTACAGTAGCTTTGTAGTATAACCTGAAACCTGGTAAAGTGATCCCCCCAACTTTGTTGTTTCTTTTCAAGATTGCTGTGGCCTTTTGAGGTCTTTTTTAATTCTATATGAACTTTTGAAGTACTTGTTCTAATTCTATGAAGTATGTCATTGATATTTTGATGGGGATTGCATTGAATCTATAGATCGCTTTGGGTAGTATGGACATTTAATTATGTTAATTCTTCCAATCCATGAACAGGGTATGTGCTAGCACTTTTTTATATCTTCCTTTATTGCTTTTTTCAATGACCTGTAGTTTTCTGCGAATAAGTTTCTTAGTTTATCTTTCCGTGAGTTCATCATTGGTATATAAGCATGCAATCGATTTCTTGATGTTAATTTTGTATCCTGCTACTTTTCCAAATTCATTTATTAAATCTAGTAAATTTTTGATGGAGTCTTTGACGTTTTTTACATATAGTATCATGTCATCTGCAAATAATGACAGTTTCACTTCCTCCTTTCTAATTTGGATCCCTTTTATTTTTTCTTCCAGTCTGATTGCTGTGGCTAAGACTTCCAGTACTATCTTAAATAAGAATGGCGAAAGTGGGCATCCTTGCCTTGTTCCTATTCTTCAGGGAAATGCTTTTAGTTTTTGCCCATTGAGTATGATGTTGGCTGTAGGTCTTTCATATATGGCCTTTATTATGTCTAGATATGATCCCTCTATTCCCACATTGCTGAGCATTTTTATCAGAAATGGATGCTGGATTTTGTCGAAGGCTTTTTTGGCATCTATTGATATGATCATGTGGTTTTTATTCTCCATTTTGTTTATGTGGTGTACCACATTTATTGTTTTGCAAATATTATATCAGCCTTGCATCCCTGGGATGAATCCCACTTGGTTATGGTGGATAATTTTTTTGGTGTATTGCTGCATCCGTTTGCTAGTACTTTGTTCAGGATTTGGCATCTATGTTCATCAGGGATATTGGCCTGTAGTTTTCTTTTTTTGTAGTGTCTTCTTCTGGTCTTGGAATTAGAATTATGCTGGCTTCATAAAACGAGTTTGCAAGTCTTCCTTCTTCTTGAATTTTTTGAAATAGTTTGAGGAGAATAGGTGATAGTTTTCTTTGAATGTTTGGTAAAACACCCCCGTGAAGCCATCCGGGCCTGGGCTTTTGTTTGCTGGGAGACTCTTGATTACATCTTCAATTTCTTCTGTTGTTATTGGTCTGTTCCAGTTTCTATCTCTTCCTGGTCCAGTTTTGGGAGACTATGTGTTTCTAGAATTTGTCCATTTTGCTTAGATTGTCCAATTTGTTGCCATATAATTGTTCATAGCAGAAATTGTTCTATTTCTGTGGTGTTAGTTGTTACTTCTGCTCTTTCATTTCTGATTTTGTGTATTTGGGTTCTCTCTCTTTCTTGGTGAGTCTAGATAATGGTCCATCAATCTTGTTTATCTTTTTGAAAAACCAGCTCTTTGTTTCATTGATCCTCTGAATTGTATATTTGGACTCTGTCGTTTATTTATGCTTTTTACTATTTCCTTCCTTCTACTTGCTCTGGGGTTTTCTTTTTGTTGCTCTCTAGTTCTTTAAGTTTTGAGGTTAGATAATCTATTAGAGATTTTTCTTGTTTTTTGAGGTAGGCCTGTAGTACTGTGAACTTCCCTCTCAGACCAGCTTTCACTGCATCCCATAGATTTTGTGTTGTTGTGTCTTCATTTTCATTGTTTTCCATGAAGTTTTTAATGTCTTCCTTGATCTCCTTGGTAACCCATTCATTTTTAATAACGTGCTATTTAGCTTCCATGTGTTCAAATGTCTCTGCATGTTCTTGTTGCAATTGATTTTTAGTTTCATGCCATGGTGATCTGAGAAGATGCTTGATATGATTTCAATCTTCTTGAACTTGTAGAGACTTTGTTTGTGTCCTAACATGTGGTCTATCTTTGGGAATGTCCCATGTGCACCTGAGAAGAATGTGAATTCTGTAGTTTTGGGGTTTAAGTCTCTGTAGATATCTATTAAATCCATTTGGTCTAGTGCTTCATTTAGAGTCTCTGTTTCCTGGCTAATTTTTTGCCTAGAGGATCTATCCAGTGACGTCAGCAGGGTGTTGAATTCCCCTGCTATGATTGTATTGCTATTGATTTCTCCTTTGATGTCCTCCAGAAGATTTTTAATACCTTTTGGTGCTCCTATATTGGGTACATATATGTTTGTCAATGTTATATCTTCCTGTTGGTTGATCCTTTCAATATTATGTAGTGGCCTTGTTTGTCTCTAGTTATGGCCTTCATTTTGAAATCTATTTTATCATATATGAGTATTGCTACCCCAGCTTTTTTTTCTTTTCTGTTTGCTTAGAAGATTTTGTTCCAACCCTTCACTTTCAACCTATGTGAGTCTTTTGTTGTGAGGTGGGTCTCTTGTAAACAACATATGGATGAGTCATGCTTTCTTATCCACTCAGCTACTCTCTGTCTTTTTATGGGAGCATTCAATCCATTTACATTTAAGGTGATTATTGATATGTACTTATTTATTGCCATTTTTGTTTAGTGTGGTTATATTTTTCTTCCTACTTCTCCTGCTAATTACAACCATCCTTTTAACATTTCTTGCAGTTTTGGTTTGGTGCTAATGTATTCCCTTAGCCTTTTTTTTTCCCTCTGGGAAGCTCTTTATTTGACCTATTTTGAATGATAGCCTTGCTGGGTAGAGTAGTCTTGGATTCAGATCCTTGTTTTTCATGACCTTGATTACCTCATGCCATTTTCTTTTGCCCTGTAGTGTTTCTGTTGAGAAGTCAGCTGAGAGCCTTATGGGGTTTCCTTTGTAGGTAACCTGTTGCTTCTCTCTTGCTGCTTTTAGGACTCTTTCTTTGTCTTGAATTTTTGGACTTTGATTACTATGTGTCTTGGTGTGGGCCTGTTTGGGTTCTTCTTACTTGGGGCTCTCTGTGCTTCTTGAACTTGAATGCCTTCTTTGTTCACCAAATTAGGGAAGTTTTCTGTCACTATTTCTTCAAATATATTTTCTAACCCTTGCTCATTTTCTTCTTTTTCGGGGACTCCTATGATGCGAATGTTATTATGTTTCCAGTTGTCCTACAGTTCTCTTAAGCTGTTTTCTTGTTTTTTGTTTTTTTTTTTTATTATTTTTTCCTTTTGGTTTTCTGATTGGTTGATTTTTTTCTACCCTGTCTTCTAATTCACTGATCCGGTCCTCATCTTCCTCTACTCTGCAATTTAGACTTTCCAATGTGTTTTTTATATCTGATATGTCATTCTTCATTTCTTCTCGGTGGTTTTTAGTTTACAATTGGTTGATTTTCAACATTTCTATATCTTTACTCATGGTGCTCATGTTTTTACACATGCTGTTGAGCTTCCTCAAGATCATGGCTCTGAAATCTAGTTCTGTTAACTTGCTTAAGTGCACCTCATTTATCTCATCTTCGTTAAAAGTCTCTTGTTCTTTCATTTGGCTTTTGTTTCTGTGTTTCACCATTTTGGCTATCACAGTGGGCTTTGGTGCCTTCCAAATTTTCCCTGTGGGTGTTGGTGTTCTGCTGTTTGTGGCTCCCTCTCCTGGGTTTGGATGAGGCAAGAAGGACCCACTCAAACACCATTGTCAAGTCTTAACTTTCCTGGTTAGGGTTGCTAGCCGAAGGAATGGTAGTTATCCTCTAACTCTTTTGCCTGGAGGCTTAGTAGAGGTCACCTGAAGAACTTTGGTTTCTGAGTTGAATGAAAAACTTTCTCTGGTGCTCAGTGTAAAAGGATTTCCCGAGGGTGGGGCAGATGCTGGTTATTAATGGGACTTATTTAGCATTTCAGTGGCCACAGGGTAGGGTTGAATCTCTGAGGGAGGGGCCACCGCCTCTCCCCAGGACCCTGGGAACCAGTAAGATAACCACAGTCCTGTGTGGCTGCACTCAGCAAAAGCTCTGAGCACTCTCCAAATCCCAAGTGTTCCCACACAGTTCCAGTCCAGTGTGCCCTCCCTCTGCCGGAGCCCAAGGTGAGTGGCTGCTGCCAATTTAGCCTCTGTCCTGGCTCTGCGCCGTGGAGCCGCCTGGGAACTTAACCCAAGGGCACCGGTCCCAGCTAAGGGCAGCCGAGGCTGCAGCAGCTCCCAGCCGAGAGCATAGCACCCAGCCAAGGTTGCAGGACCCAGCTGAGGCTGCAAGTCCCAGCCAAGGCCACAGGTCCCAGCTGAGGCCGCAGCAGGTCCCAGCTGAGGCTGCAGCAGGTCCCAGACCAGGTTGCAGCAGGTCCCAGCCAGGGCCGCTGGTCCCAGCTGAGGCTGCTGCAGGTCCCAGCTGAGGCTGCTGCAGGTCCCAGCCCAGGCCTCTGAGGACCGTGGGCTCCTGGCCCCCTTCACATCCTCGCAAGCCTACCAGGACTGAGTCAGTGTCCCTGGTTATGTGGTCCTCAAAGCTGCCTTTTGGATGCCCATTTTTGATGATTTGTCTTTATTTTTGTTGTAATTCCAGTTTGGTCCTGGGAGATGGTTTGTGTAGCTTCTGTTCACCAAGTTTCTTTGATTTTTACCCAGTGCTTATTTCTTAGTCCCATTTTTTAAACAAAAGATAGCTTACTAGACTTAAGCTAGATTATTCTGTGTAAATACAAACAAACCTTAAACCTTAGGAGCCTTCAAGACACACTTTTCTTTCTCACTCACTTGGTATATGGACTGCTCTTTTTGAACTAAAGCTGTGCTCCTAGCTGTAGGGAGGCTTCCTATGTCTCCTTTTTCTGGGAATGAGGCCAAAGGAATGTCTGCCATCTGGGACATGTTCTCCTTATAGTACAAGGCAGGAGGAAGAGAGGTGGTGTCAATTCACTATGCCTCATAAAGCTTAGACATGACATACATAACATTATTCCGCTGGCTGCACCATGTCACATGGCCAAGTCCAACATCAAGAATGTATAATCTTCTTACTGTTGAACAATGCTTTGCATTCCATTTTTTACTTAATATGGCTTGAAGAGACACTCATTTGAATATAGATAGGGCTTCTTTATTTTTTATATGCCTACATGATACTTAATCTTGTGGTTATGCTATAGTTTACATAACGAGTTCTTATTGATGAAAATATGAACTGTTTCTAATCTTTTACAATGTTAAATAATGTTGAAATGAATAACCTGTCCATATGTCAATTCATATGTCAGCAGGTATATGGTGAAACAAAGGCTAAGGTACCCTAAGAAAAAGATACAGTATCCAATGGCTTAAGGTTATTTTCTTCATGCAACAGTCCTAAGGGTGGGGTGAAGGAAGCCCAGTTTGATGGTAATTTGTTCATTATGATCATTAAAGGTATCTTATCATATGTGGCTGCTATAACAAACTGACACAGATCAGGTGGCTTAAACCACAAATAATTATTTCTCATAGTTCTGGAGGCTGGGAAGTCCAAATTCAAGGCATAGGTCTGGTGAGAGCCAGCTTCCTGGTTCACACATAACTGTCTTCATGCTCTGTCCTTAAATGGCAGAAGACCTAATCCCATTAATGAGGACCCAACCTTCATTACCTAATCACCTCCCAAAAGTTACACCTCCTAATACCATCACATTGGGCATTAGGATTTCAACTTGTCAGTTTTGAGGGGACGCAAAGCATTCACAACAAGAGGTTAGGTTACCTCCATCTCACTTTTTTTCATTTTCCTTAAGATCTTTGTCTGCATGGTTGAAACTGGATCATGGACACATTCATATTTCAGATCACAGAAAAAAAAACGGGAGCTTATAGAAAAGCATACTCCCAACACATGAAGACCCAGATGAAGAGGCAACAAATATCTCATCCTGTCATGTTGCACTGCAAAGACTTATTGACATAACTACCACTAGCTGCAAAGGAGGATGGAAAATGCAGTGTTTAATTGGACAACCCTATGCCAGCCCCAATTCTGTTACAGTGGTAGAAAGTAAGGACAGGCATATCTGTGAGATGAATTCCTAGAAACAGAATAGTTAGGTCAAACGATAAACATGTATAATCTCAGAAGATAATACTAAATTGCATTCTATAGGAACTGAATCATTTAGTACTTCCACCAGCAATGTGTGAGAGTATGTGTCTTGTCTTTCCAGACATGACAAAATGAAGTATTGTCAAATATAAAGATTTTTACAAGTTGAAAGTAAAAAAGGTATCTCAGTTCAGTTCAACATGAGTTTTTTTTCTTATTTTGAATGTGACTGAGCATCATTGTACATGTTTAAGGGACATTTATATTTCTTTAAGAGTTGTCTATTCTGATCCCTTGCCTATTTTTCTATTGAATTATTAGTCATTTGCCTGTGATATGAGTTACAAGTATTTCCCCCCAGATTGTCATTTCTCCTTTTGTTTTGCATATAATGCTTGGTATTATAATCAGAATGACCCTTTTACTCCTCCACCTTAGTGTCTAAAGATATTTTTGAATCACTAGACATGCAGGGCTTCCAGGTATCTAGTGGGTAGAAGCTAGGGATACTCCCCACAATAAGGTATTATTAAGCCCAAGTGTCAGATGCCGAGGTGGAGAAACCATGGTTTAAAGGAATCAGCTCATGTTTTTCTTTCTAGTAAATTAGAACATTTTTTATTCTATGCTTAAATCTTTAATCCATTCAGAATTTATCTTAAGCAACAATATAAAATATGGATTCAATTTTATCTTATTCCATATGACTTCCCAGTTGTAACAACATCAATTATTACTCTAGGTATTAATTATCGATTGCTATGTAACAATATACCATAAAACTTAGGAGGCTGAAACATAAACATTTATTATTTCACATACTTTCTGAGGGTCAGAAATGTAATAGTGACTTATCTCTGTGGTTCTGGCTCTGGGATGCTCAAAAAGTTACAATTAAACTAATGGCCAAGAATGCAGACAGTTGGGAGCTTAAAGATCTGCTCCCAGGGTTATTCCTATGGCTGTTGGCCTGCTTTAGTTTCTTATTGACTGTTAGCTGGAAGTGTTTGTTTTTCACAATGTCAACCTTTCTGCGGGGTACTAGAGTGTCCTCATGATATCTTCTCTAGCTTCCCTCAGAGAGAGTGATCCAAGACAGAAAGAGAGCACCCAAGGTTTTTGTTGTTTATTTTTTCATTTATTAATTTGTTTTTGATACAGATGTTTCTCATTTTTACCGCATTAACACCCTCCTCCCCTTCCCCTGTACCGCATTCCCAGCTTTCTTGTCTATGTTTATTGGTCATGCATACATGCATGTAAGTTCTGTGATTTATCTTCCCCCACAAACCCCCCCTCCTCTGAGGCTTGTCAGTCTGTACCCAAACTCCATGTCTCTGGGTTAATTTTGTTCAGTTTGTTTAGTTCATTATATTACACAAATAAGTGAGATCATGTAATATTTGTCTTTCTCTGCTTGGCTTGTTTCGCTTACCATAATACTCTTCAGATCCTTCCATGCCATCTCAAAGGATAAGAGATCATTTTTTCTTACAGCTGCATAGTGTTCCATTGTGTACATATACCACAGCTTTTTAATCTACTCAGCTATTGATGGACAGTTGGGTTGTTTCCAGATTTTAGCTATTGTAAATAGTGTTGCTTTGAACATAGGTGTACATATATTCTTTCTGATTGGTGTTTCAAGTTTCTTAGGATATATTACTAGAAGTGGGATCACTGGGTCAAATAGAAGTTCAACTTTTAATTTTTTGAGGTAACACCATAATGTTTTCCACAGTGGCTGTACCAGTCTGCATTCCCAACACTGTACTAGAATCCCCTTTTCTCCACACCCTCGCCAACACTTGTTGTTTGATAATTTGTTGATGGCGGCCATTCTGACAGGTGTGAGGTGACACCTCATTGTTGTTTTAATTTGCATCTCTCTGATGATTAGTGATGTTGAGCATTTCTTCATATGTCTCTTGGCCATTTGTATATCCTTTTTGAAGAGATGTCTATTTAGGTCTTGTTCATGGATTGAAAGAATTAACATCATTAAAATGTCCATACTACCCAAAGCAATCTATAGATTCAATGCAATCCCCATCAAAATACCAATGACATATTTCACAGAACTAGAACAAACACCCCAAAAGTGTATATGGAACCAAAAAAGACCCCAAATAGCCACAACAATCTTGAAAAAGAAGAACAAAGTAGGAGGGATCACATTACCAGGTTTCAGGTTATACTACAAAGCCACTGTAATCAAAACAGCCTGGTACTGGCACAAGAACAAGGCATATAGATAAATGGAACAGAATAGAGAACCCAGAAATTGACTCAAGCAATATGCTCAATTAATATTTGACAAAGGTGGCAAGAGCATACAGTAGAGTCAAGACAGTCTCTTAAATAAATGGTGTTTGGAACATTGGACAGCTACATGCAAAAAAAATGAAACTAGACTATCAACTTACACCATACACAAGAATAAACTCAAAATGGATAAAAGACTTAAATATAACTTGTGAATCCATAAAAACTCTAGAAGAAAATGTAGGCAACAAAATTTTGGACATCATACACAGCAGAATTTTCACTGATACAACACCTAAGGCAACAGAAACAAAGGAAAAAAATGAACACATGGGACTCCATCAAACTAAAAAGCTTCTGCATAGCAAGAGAAACAACCATCAAAACAGAAAGGGATCCACTATATGGGAGACCATAATCATCAATGATGCATCAGATATGGGGTTAATTTCCAAAATATATAGAGTGTTCATACAACTCAACAAAAGGAAGACAAAATCCAATTAAAAATGAGCAGAGGTTTGTTTGTTTTATAATAGGATAATTTTGGAAGTAACATTTGGTCACATATGTAATTTTGTATTCATAAGAAATCACTAAATCCAGCCCTCACTGAAGGACATGAGAATTAAGCTCCTTATCTTGAATTGAGGAATATAAAAGAATTTGTGGACATATTTTTAAAACTACCATACTCTGCTCACTTAAGAATCCTCCTTTATCACATACTTATTTCCCATGTGGATTGGGTTAATGTTTATCATTAATGAAAATTGCTTCTGATAACTTTTTAAAAATTGTTCTTTGTCCATGATTTGTATTAAAAGATTTGTTCATATTCACAAACTATTTTATGTGCTTCTACTAGCCTGGTGGATCAAATGAAATTATGGATATAAAAGTACTTTGCAAACACTAAAGAAATAAACTACTCTAGGTTTTATTACTATTATTATGTAAAAACATAGCCAAAAATTTCATATTATATTTCTTATTTGGCATGCTAAAATTAGTTCTTGGATACAGTTGGAATGTAAGTTGTGGGCCAGTTGTAGAATTTCCATCATAATATTTCCTGTGAATACAAACAAACTAAAATCCAGGTCAGGAAACAAAAACCAAAAAAATCTGTCAACTAGTTTATATTCACTGAGTCTTATCTGCAACTTCTGGGAGTGTCAGCTTAACATTTATATTGTTATTTGGACAATCACAGTTATTGCAGGTATGTATAAATATATGTGGCTGTGTTTGGATGTGAAAAGAGGAATGTGTGACCCTCACATGAGAAAGCACCAGCAGAGTTGCTAGAGATATGTTGTGTGCTATGACATGTGCTGTACTGAGCCACATTGTCCAAATATCTTGTCTCAAATTCTGCCTTTAAAGTACTTTGATCCTTGTGATACTTTTTTTTTTCTTTTTAATTGCAGAGGTCTCTTCAGATATAAATAATCCTGGGCTGGTAATACTTCAATCCTATTGATAGTTAAAGCCCAGATGAGGAGAAGAGAAAGGATAAACTAAAGGATAAGAGCTTAGTCATGGGCAAGGAATCAGGAAAGGAGGAAACAGAAATTGTGAAATAAAGACAAAATTTATTTATAATAGGCATTCATCACATTTATTAATATGCTTTCATTTTTAAAATATGAAATCTCCAATTGGAAGCTTATATTGCTGGATCCAACCCACATACATGAGTTTTCTGCCCAAAAATATATTTAAAAATTTGTATAAATTTCTGGCTTTTCTTGAAATAACCCAAGTATTTCACAATACTGGGCCTCTGTGGCAGCAATCGACCAAAGCTGTGTAGCCTGTGACCTTTAGATGGGATAAAAACTTTCCATCATAATATTTCCTGTGGATGTATTCTTCCCCAGTAGCCTCTTTGGCAACCAACAGCCTGCACAGCCTTTCCTTACAATGTTTATTGTGTAGCACCTTGCTGCTATCAAGAATACATTAACATGAGGTTGTATTTAAATTTCAGTGACAATTTTCACCATATGAACCACATTCTCTCTTAGTATACTGCAGCTGACTTATCAAAGGATACTGCCTTTGGATAACAGAGAAGTTTTTCATATGTTATTCTTGGCAGCAGATAGCTCCAGGGGCCTCATCCATTTCAGATGCCATCACTAAAGCCTTTATGTCCAATTCTAGTCCTGTTCAAGCTTTTCTTTCTTTCTTTTTTTTTTTTTTTTTAATCCTCACCCGAGGACATTTTTCCATCTTTTATTCAGGTAGAGTGGGAGGGAGAGAGAGGAACAGAGAGAGAGAGAGAAACATCGATGCGAAAGGAACACATCGAGTGGCTGCCACCCGCACAACCGACCAGGGCCGGGGACAAACTGCAACCGAGGTACGCGCCCTTAGCGGGAACCGACCTGGGTCTCTCAGGACCGCAGGCCGACGCTCTAACCGCTGAGCCAAACCGGCCAGGGCTGTTCAAACTTTTTATAGAAGATTCTTTGGGTGGCATAAGTGAGGAAACCACATTTTTAAGAACTTCTTTAGCAGCTCACATCCACTTGCATTACATACCCCACTCCAACCCCAAGAGGACCCAAAGAGAGTTACTTACCCTCACTCCAATCTTATTCAGCTGAAGAAGAGGGATACAACTTTGCTCACAATATAGAGTAACTAATTCCTAAGAGAGAGCAAAGAGTGCCAGTCACCTTATGTGTGAAGCAGTATGTTCACTTCTTCAGGCCTATATGCCCAGAATTTGATTCACCATTCCTGGGTTTTGACAGGTAAATATTTTCATGTATGCTCAGTTTCTCAACAAAAGCACATTGTGTTATTTATTTTATGCTTTGAGAAGATAAAGATTAGAACAACAATGACAAACATTAAACCTTAAGTGAGCATGAGCACAGTTAAAATATTGCTTTTGTTTTTTATCCCATTATTTTTATAGTTGAAAGTATTATAGGTGTTCCCCTTTTTTCCCATTGACCCCTCCTTCCCTCTCCCACCTCCTCCTGTTATCCCCAACCTAATGTCTATGCTAAAATTTATTTGAATCATACATAGAGATACTAGAAGTAGTTTCACCGTGGACACACAGATGTGTTTTGTGTTTTGTTTTGTTTTGTTTTGTTTTAAATATGTTTTTATTGATTTTTTTTAGAGAGATAAAGGGAGAAAAAGATAGAAACATCGATGTGAGAGAAAAATATTTATCAGGTGCCTGGTGTACGACCACACTGGAAACCTTCAACAAAATGAAAATTTTGAATTTCCTGAATTGAAGAAGATATTTGCTAGTGAAACATGTGATAAGCAGTTAATATCCAAAATATATTGGCACCCATAAAACCTAACACCAATAGAACCTAACAATCCAATTTAAAAATGTGCAGAGGCACAACAACACAAAATCTATGGGATGCAGTGAAAGCAGTTCTGAGAGGGAAGTTCATAGCACTACAGGCTTCCTCAAGAAACAAGAAAATTTTCTAATAGTCTATCTAACCACACAACTAAAAGAACTAGAAATCAAACAAAAATAAAACCCCAGAGCAAGTGAAGGAAGGAAATAGTAAAGATCAGAGCAGAAATAAGTGACATGGAGACCTAAAAAATAATTTAAAGGATCAAAGAAACAAAGAGCTGGTTTTTTGAAATGATAAACAAGATTGATGGACCCTTAGCTAGACTTACCAAGAAACAGGGAGAGAACCCAAATACCCAAAATCAGAAATGAAAGAGGACAAATAGTAACTGACACCACAGAAATACAAAGGATTGTTAACAAATATTATGAAGAATTATACAGCAACAACTTCGACAATCTAAGGGAAATGGACAAATTTCTAGAAACACATAGTCTCTCAAAACTGAACCAGGAAGAGACAGAAAACTTGAACAGACCAATAACAACTAAGGAAATTGAAGATATAATCAAGAAACTTCTAGCAAACAAAACCCCAGGCATAGATGGCTTCATTGGGAGTTTTATCAAACATTCAAAGAAGAACTAATACCCATTCTCCTCAAACTATTTCATGAGGCCAGCATAATTCTAAATCAAAAACCAGAAAAGGAAACTACAAAGAAAGAAAATTACAAGCCAATATCCCTGATAAACATAGATGCCAAAATTCTGAACAAAATACTAGCAAATCGAATCCAGCAATACATCAAAAAAATTATTCACCATGACCAAGTGGGATTCTTCCTAGGGATGCAAGGCTGGTACAATATTTGCAAATCAATAAATGGGATATACCACATAAACAAAAGGAAAGATAGAAATCATATGATCATATCAATAGACGCTAAAACAGCATTTGACAAAATCCAGCACCCATTTCTGAAAAAAACACATAGCAATTTGGGAATAGAGGAATCATATCTCAACATAATAAAGGACATATATGAAAGACGTACAGCCAACATCATATTCAAAGGGCAAAAACTATAAGCATTTTCCTTAAGAACATGAACAAGACAGCAAAAACCTTAAGATACCAAGAAATAAACTTAACAAAGAAGTAAAAGACCTATTTGCAGACAACTACAGGACATTGAAAAGAGAAATACAGGAAGATATAAAAAAGTGGAAGCACATACCTTGTTCATGGATTGAAAGAATTGATATCATTAAAATGTCCATACTTCACAAAGCAATCTGTAGATTCAATGCAATCTCCATCAAAATACCAATGACAACTTCACAGAACTAGAACAAATTCTTCAAAAGTTCATATGGAACAAAAAAAGACCTTGAATAGCCACAGCAATATTGAAAAAGAAAAGCAAAGTAGGCAGTATCACAATACCGAATATCAGCATATACTACAAAGCTACTGTAATCAAAACAGCCTGGTACTGGCACAAGAACAGGCACATAGATCAGTGGAATAGAACAGAGAACCCAGAAATGGACCCAATACATTATGCTCAATTAATAATCGACAAAGGTGCCAAGAGCTTACAGTGCAGTAATGATAGCCTCTTTAATAAATAGTGTTAGGAAAATTGAACACCTACATACAAAAATAAAAAAAAAAAGAAAGAAACTAGACCATCAACTTACATCATACACAAAAATAGACTCAAAAATGGATAAAAGATTTAAATGTGACTCATGAATCCATAAAAATCCTAGAAGAAAACGTAGGCAACAAAATTTTGGACATCATACGCAGCAGAATTTTCACTGGTACATCACCTAAGGCAACAGAAACAAAGGAGAAAATGAACACATGGGACTACCTCAAACTCAAATGCTTCTGCACAGCAAAAGAAACAACCACCAAAATGAAAAGGCAACCCACTGTATGGGAGATCATAACTGCCAATGATACATAAGCTAAGCGGTTAATTTCCAAAATACATAGAGTACTCATACAACTCAACAAAAGGAAGACAAAGAACCCAATTAAAAAATGGGCAGAGGAACTTAATACACACCTCTCCAAACAGGACATACAAATGGCAAAGAGACATATGAAGAAATGCTCAACATCACTAATCATCAGAGAGATGCAAATTAAAACAACAATGAGGTATCACCTCACACCTGTCAGAATGGCCGCCATCAACAAATCATCAAACAAGTGTTGGTGAGGCTGTGGAGAAAAGAGTACTCTAGTACACTGCTGGTGGGAATGCAGACTGGTGCATCCACTATGGAAAACAATATGGTGTTACCTCAAAAAATTAAAAATTGAACTTCCATTTGACCCAGTGGTCTCAGTTCTAAGTATATACACTAAGAAGCCTGAAACACCAATCAGAAAGAATATATGTACCCCCATGTTCATAGGAGCACTATTTACAATAGCTAAGATCTGGAAACAGCCCAAATGTCCATCAGTAGATGAATGAATAAAAAAGCTGTGGTACATATGCACAATTGAGTATTATGCAGCTGTAAAAAAGAAAGAGCTCTTATCCTTTGAGACGACATGAAAGGACCTGGAAAGTATTATCCTAAGTGAAACAAGCCAAACAGAGAAAGACAAGTATCATATAATCTCACTTATTTGTGGAAAATAATGAACATAACAATCTGAAGAACAGGGTAGTCCCAGAGATGTGGAAGTAGGGTACAGACTGACAATCCCCAGAAGAGGGTGTGTGTGTGTGTGGGGGGGGAGATAAACCACAGAACTTATATGCATGTATGTGGACCAATGGACATGGACAACAAAGCTGCGGACAGGGCGGGGAAGGAGGGGGAGATGAGTGTCAATGGGGGAAAAAGGAGAAACATTTGTAACAAAAATAAATAAATAAATAGAATTGAAAAAAATAAATTAATTAAAAAATAAATAAATAAAAATGGACAGAGGACCTAAATAGGTATTTATCCAAGAAGACACAAATAGATAACTGACACATGAAAATAATGTTCAACATAATAATCATCAAGGAAATACAAATTAAAACCACCATAAGATACCACCTGTCATTTGTCAGAATGGCTATCACTAATAACTCAACAGCCAAATTGTAGTGAGGATGTGGAAAAAAATAGAGCCTTATTGCCTTTTTGTTAGGATTGCAAACTGGTGCAGACACTATCCAAAACAGTATAAAATTTTCTAAAAAAGTTAAATATGAAACGACCATATGACCCAGAAATTCCACCAGTGGTATTTGCAGAACACCAAAACATTAGTTTTAAAAGATATATGCCACCCCCATGTTTATTGTAGAACTGTTTTCAATAGCCTAGGTATAAAAACAACATATGTGTCCATGGTAGACAAATGGATAAAAATGTGGTACATACAATAGAAGTGGTATATACAATGGAATACTACTCATTTATAAAAGAGATTGAAATTTTGCCATTTATGACAATATAGATGGACCTACAGGGTATTGTGCTAAGCGAAATGGGCTAAAGACAATATGATTTTACAAATGTCTAATCACTGTGTTGCACACCTGAAACTTTCATAGTATTATATATCAACTGCAATTAGAAAGTAAATTAGTAAAAAATAATAAATTTTTAAAATAAAATTAATGACAATAAAAGATAAAAGAGATGTTGTGTATTGGAAGGTGGATGCTTGAGAAGGCAGATGAAGAGGATTCAAAAGTGTCCATTATCCACATTCCATTTAATTACATATATAGATGTCTCCCCATTTATAGCTGAGGTTTGGAAATTATAGTTTGCTATGTTCATGAGGATATCTTCATTCACAATGGGGAAACTGGGAATTCCTTTATAGCAGGGTTGGTTATACAGCTTTGAATTCTAATGCCTAGCACAAAGTAGCAATTACACACAGAAAGTATGTTGAATAAGTAAGTGAATTAAAAGGGAAGTAAACTTTTCAATTACATTTCACTTAACTAATAACTATGTAAATATATCCAAAACATGTACAGGGTTGAATAAAATGAATATGAAAGATGAGATATTTTCTCAATAAAGATAATAAAATAATACATAAATAATTACAGGTGATGAAGAAGCACTGTAAAATAAGACATCCTGCCTGACCTTGGGCAAGTTACTTACCTTCCTAAGCTTCAGATAGTAGATACCTCACAGAACTATTATAAAAGTTAAGTAAAATAATATAATTAAAGTATTAAATACAGTATCTGGTACCTTGTAACTTGTCACTGTTTCAGGTATTACAAGTTTTTTTGATTCCTCTGGGGACTTTTGAAGAAATTCTGAACCAAGGATCAAGTTAAGGAGTGTCATGATATCAGTGAGTTCTATGATTTGTAGGGGCTGCAATCTCTCAAATATAGGTCCATAATCTGTTTATGAAATTTCCAGGGAGGAGAGCTTCAGTTGGGAATTCAGGCTGACCAAAGTAGCTCCAACTACAACCCTGGTTAGATAGAGATATTTAATTGAATAACTACAACTAGAGAGTTTGGAGAGGACAGTTATTTGGGGCAAGAAATCTTTTATAAAAAAAGAAGCCCAGGAGAGCAGATGAGAGAGGTGTGAGGAAATTCTCAGAGTATGAGATTTAAATTCAATCTGTGAAGAAATGAGGACATTTTCTTTTCAAGATGGAGATGTGTTTAGGAAAGGCCTTGGCTTCTTGGATGAAAAGAAGAGAGCTCTTGTTCTATAATATTGGAATAAATATTAAAAAGGGATTGAATGTGGTCCAAACAACGGGGTATTTTTGAGTGAGTAAAATTAAATATTAAAGGAGCTTACATTATATAAAACTATTCACCCTTCCAGATATCTCAGAATATATTGGGATTATTATTAAGATTTTCAGAGGGCCCTTATCAAACAAACCATTAGCTCCCCAACCACTGTTTTCTACATTCTTTAACATCTCATTTCCCAGGTACTCATTTCAATACTCTATTAGCTTTTTAAAAAATAATACATTTTATTCATCAAACATGTCCAAAATACTAAAATTTCAACATAAAATATTAATGACATGTATTCTTTTTAATTAAAAATTTGGGGGTGACATTGGTTTATAACATTATAGAAGTTTCAAGTGTACATTTCTATGATACATGATCTGTATATTACTTTAAAATGCATGCTTTCTTTCCTATTCTTACCAGGATTCTGGTCTCTGCTTCCAATTCATCTTCCCGATAGCAGCCAGAATGTTCTCTGAAAAGCAAACAAATAAACAAACAAAAGAACTCCTGAATATCTTATTTTCTTGTTAGTATGCCAATCCTTGGCTTTCCAATGCTTTTAGGAAACAGTTTTCACTGGCCACTAACACATTCCCAAGAACAGAAATGTTTACATATTTCTTCTCTGTTCACCTTCCCCCAATATACACATGAACAGTTTTTGCTCTGTTTTGCTACCTGCTTAATATTACCCATCTTATAGTAATTCCACTCACTTTCAGTAATTCCTACAGCTGTCTACGCAAACCCTTTTCACCCTCTTCCATAAAGTGGGTTAATGGTCCTCCCCAGCTTATGTAAGCCCCTGTACCCATCACTCATTACCAAACTCTTCCCGTTGTCTCTTTACCATTTAAGTTGTCTTATTACTCAATAATTTGTGCATATTTCAGGGGTCTTATTTGTTTTATATAGATAGCATCTGATATTTGGTAAAAGGTGGAGATGTTTTCTAGAATAAAAAGACACATGAATGTATGTTTCATGACTTTAACTAGAATATATACTGACCAATAAGCCTTCTATTTAAGATTAGTTTTCTATAATATTGAAGGTGTTTCTTGGGCCTGACTTTCCCAGCTTCACCTGTTGGACTCCCATATATCTCTTTTTCTAATTATTTATAGCATCAAGACTTTTCAGTCATTCTGGATTTTCTAAAAATATCCTTATTTCCATCCTTAAGATATTTACTGGGTAGCCAAAAGGGCAAAGAGAACTTTTTATGCAAGTCATGACTTCACCTTAATAAGAATTCTTGATGGCAATGGACTCAGCCTCCATCTAGAGATTAAAAGTCTTAAATCTGGAGAGTCGTTTAATAAGATGTGAACATTCATATGTTGTCTTGTTGACATTTAAAGGTAATTAAAGCTGTAAATGAGCTAACAGTGAAGGTTCTTCCTTGATAGGAATGGTTGTTCAGAAACATTCTGGAAGGTAATTATTTAGAGAAGAAACTGTTCCAACTCTCCCAAGCAAGTATCCTGACATAACTAGATAGTAAGCTCATAAATCAAAATTATCTCAAATAGTCATCATGCTCAATGAAGTTTTGAAGGTTGAACATTTCAGTTCTTCATATGATGTTATTATATTTAAAATTTATCTTTATTGTTGAAAGTATTATAGATGTTTCCCCATTCTTCTACCATTGACCCCACTTCTACCCTGTTCTTGCCCCCATCCCCAGTCCTTCACCACATTATTGTTTATGTCCACCATGGTTTTATTATTTTAAATCATATTATGTGTTGATATTGGTTTAAGTATTGTATATATTACTAAATACAAATTAAAAAAACATTTTCAACTATGTTATAAAAATAAATAAAAGATTTAGTGTATAAACATGCTTAAAGAATATATTTGTCTATATCATTGCTTGTTTAAATTTTTATTATTTTCTTTTTTTTTTTCCTTTTTTTTATATAAATTTTTATTTATTTTTTTGTTACAGATATTTTACCTTTTTACCCCATTGGCACCCCCCAACCCAACCCACCTCCGCCCCATCCCTGGCTTAGTTGTCCATGTCCATTGGTCATACATACATGCATATAAGTTCTGTGGTTTATCTCTTCCCACCCCCCCACCCCCACATCCCCTCTTCTGAGAAATGTCAGTCTGTGCCCTACTTCCATGTGTCTGGGTCTACTGTATTCCTCAGACTGTTATGTTCATTATATTCCGTATATAAGTGAGATCATGAGGTATTTGTCTTTTTCTGCTTGGCTTCTTTCACTTAGGATAATACTTTCCAGGTCCCTCCATGTGGTCTCAAAGGATAAGAGATCTTTCTTTCTCACCGCTGCATAATACTACATTGTGTATATGTACCACTGCTTTCTTATCCATTCGTCTACTGGTGGACACTTGGGCTGTTTCCAGATCTTAGCTATTGTAAATAGTGCTGCTATGAACATGGGGGTACATATATTCTTCCTGATTGGTGTTTCAGGCTTCTTAGGGTATATTCCCAGCAGTGGGATCACGGGGTCAAATGGAAGTTCAATTGTTAATTTTTTGAGGTAGCACCATATTGTTTTCCATAGCGGCTGCACCAGTCTGCATTCCCACCAGCAGTGTATTAGAGTCCCCTTTTCTCCACACCCTCGCCAACACTTGTTGTTTGATGATTTGTTGATGGTGGCAATTCTGACAGGTGTGAGGTGATAACCTCATTGTTGTTTTAATTTGCATCTCTCTGATGATTAGTGATGTTGAGCATTTCTTCATATGTCTTTTGGCCATTTGTATGTCCTGTTTGGAGAGGTGTCTATTCAGCTCCTCTGCCCATTTTTTAATTGGGTTCTTTGTCTTCCTTTTGTGGAGTTGTATGACCACTCTATATATATTGGAGATTAACCCCATATCTGATACATCATTGGCAATGATGTTCTCCCATACAGTGGGTTGCCTTTCCATTTTGATGATTGTATCTTTTGCTGTGCAGAAGCTTTTGAGTTTGATGTAGTCCCATGTGTTCATTTTCTCCTTTATTTCTATTGCCTTAGGTGATGTATCAGTGAAAATTCTGCTCCGTATGATGTCCGAAATTTTGTTGCCTACATTTTCTTCTAGAATTTTTATGGATTCACAGGTCACATTTAAGTCTTTTATCCATTTTGAGTTTATTTTTGTGTATGGTGTAAGTTGATGGTCTAGTTTCATTTTTTTGCATGTAGCTGTCCAATTTTCCCAACACCATTTATTAAAGAGGCTGTCTTTACTCCACGGTATGCTCTTGCCACCTTTGTCAAATATTAATTGAGCGTATTGCCTTGGGTCCATTTCTGGGTTTTCAGTTCTGTTCCACTGGTCTATATGCCTGTTCTTGTGCCAGTACCAGGCTGTTTTGGTTACAGTCGCTTTGTAGCATAACCTGATATCTGGTATTGTGATCCCACCTACTTAGTTCTTCTTTTTCAAGATTGCTGTGGCTATTCGGGGTCTTTTTTGCTTCCATATGAACTTTTGAAGTATTTGTTCTAGTTCTATGAAATATGTTGTTGGTATTTTGATGGGGATTGCATTGAATCTATACATTGCTTTGGGTAGTATGGACATTTTAATGATGTTAATTCTTCCAATCCATGAACAAGGTATGAGCTTCCACTTTTTTATATCTTCCTCTATTTCTTTTTTCAATGACCTGTAGTTTTCTGCAAATAGGTCCTTTACTTCTAAGGTTAAGTTTATTCCTAGGTATCGTAATTTTTTTGGCGCGGTGGTAAATGGGATTGTTTTTTCAGTTTCTCTTTCTGTGAGTTCATCATTGGTGTACAAGAATGCCGTCGATTTCTTGACATTAATTTTGTATCCTGCTACTTTGCCAAATTCATTTATTAAGTCGAGTAGATTTTTGATGGAATCTATAGGGTTTTCTATGTATAATATCATGTCATCTGCAAATAATGACAGTTTCAAGTCCTTCTTTCTAATATGGATCCCTTTTATTTTTTCTTCATGTCTGGTTGCTGTGGCTAAGACTTCCAGTATAATGTAAAATAAGAGTGGCGAAAGTGAACATCCCTGTCTTGTTCCTGTTCTTAATGGAAATGATTTTAGTTTCTGTCCATTGAGTATGATGTTGGCTGTAGGTCTTTCATATATGGCCTTTATTATGTCGAGATATGATCCCTCTATTTCTACATTGCTGTGCGTTTTTATCAGAAATGGATGCTGGATTTTGTCAAATGCCTTTTCAGCATCTATTTATATAATCATGTGGTTTTTATTCTTCATTTTGTGTATGTGGTGTATCACATTTATTGATTTGCGAATATTGTAACAGCCTTGCATCCCTAGAATGAATCCCACTTGGTCATGGTGAATAATTTTTTTGATGTATTGCTGGATCTGATTTGCTAATATTTTGTTCAGGATTTTGGCGTCTATGTTCATCAGGGATATTGGCCTGTAGATTTCTTTCTTTGTAGTGTCTTTTTCTGGTTTTGGAATTAGAATTATGCTGGCTTCATAGAACGTGTTTGGAAGTCTTCCTTCTTCTTGAATTTTTTGAAAGAGTTTGTGGAGAATGGGTGTTAATTCTTTTTTGAATGTTCGGTAAAAGTTCCCCGTGAAGCCATCTGGGCCTGGGCTTTTGTTTGCTGGGAGAGTCTTGATTACCTCTTCAATTTCCTTAGTTGTTATTGGTCTGTTCAAGTTTTCTATCTCTTCCGGGAATAGTTTTGGGAGACTGTGTGTTTCTAGAAATTTGTCCATTTCGCTTAGATTGTCGAATTTGTTGCCATATAGTTGTTCGTAGTAGTTGTTAACGATCTTTTGTATTTCCGGGGTGTTGGTTGTTACTTCTCCTCTTTCATTTCTGATTTTGTGTATTTGGGTTCTCTCTCTTTGTTTCTTGGTGAATCTAGTTAAGGGTCCATCAATCTTGTTTATCTTTTCGAAAAACCAGCTCTTTGTTTCATTGATCCTTTGAATTGTTTTTTTGGTCTCTATGTCATTTATTTCTGCTCTGATCTTTACTATTTCCTTCCTTCTACTTGCTCTGGGGTTTTCTTTTTGATTGCTTTCTAATTCTTTAAGTTGTGAGGTTAGACAGTCAATTAGAAATTTTTCTTGTTTTTTGAGGTAGGCCTGTAGTGCTATGAACTTCCTCAGAACTGCTTTCGCTGTACCCCATAGATTTTGTGTTGTTGTGTGTTCATTTTCATTGGTTTCCAGGATGTTTTTAATTTCTTCCTTGATCTCCTCGGTGACCCATTCATTGTTTAATAACATGTTGTTTAGCCTCCATGTGTTGAAATGTCTTTGCATGTTCTTGTTGCAATTGATTTCTAGTTTCAGGCCATTGTGATCTGAGAAGATGCTTGATATGATTTCAATCTTCTTGAACTTGTAGAGATTTAGTTTGTGTCCTATCATGTGGTCTATCTTTGGGAATGTCCCATGTGCACTTGAGAAGAATGTGTATTCTGTAGTTTTGGGGTGTAATTCTCTGTAGATATCTATTAAATCCATTTGGTCTAGTGCTTCATTTAGAGTCTCTGTTTCCTTGCTAATTATTTGCCTAGAGGATCTATCCAGTCCTGTCAATGGGGTGTTGAAGTCCACTGCTATGATTGTATTGTTGTCAATTTCTCCTTGGAAGTCCTCCAGAAGGTTTTTAATATATTTTAGTGCTCCTATATTGGGTGCATATATGTTTATCTAGGTTATATCTTCCTGTAGGATAGATCCTTTAAATATTATGTAGTGGCCTACTTTGTCTCTAGTTATTGTCTTCATTTTGAAATCTATTTAATCAGATATGAGAATTACTACCCCAGCTTTTTTTTGCTTTCCATTTGTTTGGAAAATTTTTTTCCATCCCTTCACTTTCAACCTATGTGAGTCTTTTGTTGAGAGGTGGGTCTCTTGTAAACAACATATAGATGAGTCATGCTTCCTTATCCAATCAGCTACTCTGTGTCTTTTTATGGGAGCATTCAATCCATTTACGTTTAAGGTGATTATTGATATGTACTTATTTATTGCCATTTTTGTTTAGTGTGGTTATATTTTTCCTCCCATTTCTACTGCTAATTAGAGCAGTCCTTTTAACATTTCTTGCAGTGCTGGTTTGGTGCTAATGTATTCCCTTATCCTTTTTTTGTCTGGGAAGCTCTATATTTGACTTTCTATTTTGAATGATAGCTTTGCTGGGTAGAGTAGTCTTGGATTCAGATTCTTGTTTTTCATGACTTTGATTACTTCATGCCATTCTCTTCTGGCCTGTAGTGTTTCTTGTGAGAAGTCAGCTGAGAGCCTTATGGGGTTCCCTTTGTAGGTAACCTGTTGCTTATCTCTTCCTGCTTTTAGGATACTCTCTTTGTCTTTAATTTGTGGCATTTTAATTACTATGTGTGTTGGTGTGGGCCTGTTTGGGTTCTTCTTACTTGGGACTCTCTGTGCTTCTTGAACTTGAATGCCTTCTTCCTTCACCAAATTAGGGAAGTTTTCTCTCACTATTTTTTTGAATATATTCTCTATCCCTTGCTCATTTTCGTTTTCTTCGGGAACTCCTATGATGCGAATATAATCACGTATCCAGTTGTCCCACAGTTCTCTTAAGCTGTCTTCCTGTTTTTTAATAGTTTTTTCCTTTTGTTTTTCTGATTGGTTGATTTTTTCTACCCTGTCTTCTAATTCACTGATCTGGTCCTCAGCTTCCTCTACTCTGCTTTTTAAACCTTCCAATGTGTTTTTCATTTCTGATATGTCATTTTTTTATCTCTTCTTGATGGTTTTAATTTCCAATTGGCTTATTTTCAGTGTCTCTTTGTCCTTACTCATGCTGTTCAGCTTCCTCAAGGTCATGGCTCTGAATTCTAGCTCTGTTAAAATGCCTAATTGCTCCACATTGACCTCATCTTCGGTGAAGGTCTCTTGCTCTTTCATTTGGCTTCTGTTTCTGTGTTTCACCATTTTGGCTGTCACTGTGGGCTTTGGAGCCTGTCAAGTTCTCCCTGTGGGTGTTGGTGTTCTGCTGTTTGTGCCTCCTTCTCCTGTGTTTAGATGAGCGAGGGAGGACCCACGTTGAACACCACTGTCAAGTCTTACTTTCCTGGTTAAAGTTACCAGCCCAGGAAAGGTACTGTTATCCTCTAGCTTTTTTCCTTGAGGCTAGCAGTCTAGGTTACTTGATGAGTTTTGGGTTGTCAGTTGATTGAAAAACTCCCTCTGGTGCTCAGCCAAGGGGCTTTCAGGAGGGTGGAGCAGATGCTGGTTGTTAGTGAACCTCAATTAGCACTTCAATGGCCCACAGGGTGGGGTTGGATCTCTGAGGGAGGGGCTTCTGCCTCTCCACAGAGCCCTGGGAAGGAGCAATGTGGCCACCGTCCTGGGTGGCAGCAACTCTGCCAAAGCTCTGAGCACCCTCCAAATTCCGAGTGTCCCGACACAGTTCCAGTCCAGTCCGCCCTCCCTCTGCCAGAGCCCAAGGTGAGTGGCTGTGGCTGTTTCAGCCTCTGTCCTGGCTCTGCGCCGTGGAGCCGCCTGGGAGTGTATCCCGCAGGCACTGCTCCCACCTAAGGCTGCTGCCGAGCTGCCGACCGTGCGCTCCCAGCCCCGTCTAGCGCCTTCGCAAGACTACCCGGATGGAGTCAATGTCCCTCGTTGTATGGTCCTGCTTTTCTGTTGGTTTTTCCCATCGATTTGTCTGTGTTATAGTTGTAATTCCAGTTTGGTTCTGGGAGACGGTCTGTGTAGCTCCGTTCACTCTGCCGCCATTTTTCGGTCTCTAAATTTTTATTATTTTCTTTTTTTTTGTTGTTTAATTTATTTTTGTTACAGATGTTTCTCCTTTTTCCCCCACTGATTCCCTCCTCTCCCTCCCTCCCCACTGTGTCACCAGCTTTGTTGTCCACGTCCATTGCTCATGCACACAAGTATATAAGTTCTGTGGTTTATCTCTACCCACACACACCCTCTTCTGGGGATTGTCAGTCTCTACCCCACTTTCACCTCTCTGAGACTACCCCATTCCTCAGACTATTATGTTCATTATATTCCACAGATAAGTGAGACCATATGATACTTGTCTTTCTCTGATTGGCTGGTTTTCTTAAGATGATACTTTCCAGGTCCCTCAATGTTGTCTCAAAGGATAAGAGATCTTTCTTTCTTACACATGTGTAGTACTCCATTGTGTAAATGTACCACTGCTTTTTTATCCAGTTGTCTACTGATGGACACTTGGACTGTTTCCAGATCTTAGCTATTATAAATAATACTGCTATAAACATGAGGTACATATATTCTTTCTGCTTGGTGTTTCAGGCTTCTTAGGGTATATTTCTAGAAGTGGGATCACTGGGTCAAATGGAAGTTCAATTTTTAATTTTTTGAGGTAACACCATATTGTTTTCCATAGTGGCTGCACCAGTCTGCATTCCCACCAGCAGTGCAATAGAATCCCGTTTTCTCCACACCCTCGCCATCACTTGTTGTTTGATGATTTGTTGATGGCAGCCATTCTGACACTTGTTGTTTGATGATTTGTTGATGGCAGCCATTCTGACAGTTGTGAGGTGATACTTCATTGTTGTTTTAATTTGCATCTCTCTGATGATTAGTGATGTTCAGCATTTCTTCATATGTCTCTTGGCCATTTGTATGTCCTGTTTGGAGATGTGTGTATTTAGTTTCTCTGCCCATTTTTTAATTGGGTTCATTGTCTTCCTTTTGTTGAGTTGTATGAGCACTCTATATACATTGGAAATTAACCCCTTATCTGATACATCATTGGCAATTATGCTCTCCCATATAGTGGTTTGCCATTTCATTTTGATGACTGTATCTTTTCCTGTGATGAAGCTTTTGAGTTTGATGTAGTCCCATGTGTTCATTTTTTCCTTTGTTTCTGTTGCTTTAGGTGATGTATCAGTGAAAATTCTGCCTATGATGTCTGAAATGTTCTTGCCTACAGTTTCTTCTAGAATTTTTATGGATTCATGGGTCACATTAAGTCTTTTATCCATTTTGAGTTTATTCTTGTGTATGGTGTAAGTTGATGATCTAGTTTCATTTTTTTTTGTATGTAGCTGTCCAAATTTCCCAACACCATTTATTAAAGAGGATGTCTACTCCACTGTGTGCTCTTGCCACCATTGTCAAATATTAATTGAGCATAATATGTTGGGTCCATTTCTGGGTTCTCTCTTCTGTTCCACTGATCTATATGGTGTTTTCTGTACCAGTACCAGGCTGTTTTGATTACAATGGCTTTGTAGTATAACCTGAAATCAGGTAATGTAATCCCTCCTACTTTGTTCTTCTTTTTCAAGATTGCTGTGTCTATCTGAGATCTATTTTGGTTTCATATAACCTTTTGAAGTATTTGTTATAGTTCTGTGAAGTATGTCATTGATATTTTGATGGGGATTGCATTGAATCTATAGATTGCTGTGGGTAGTATGGACATTTTAATGATGTTAATTCTACCAAACCATGAACACGTGTGTGCTTCCACTTTTTTATATCTTCCTCTATTTCTTTTTTCAATGACCTGTAGTTTTCTGTGAATAGGTCCTTTATTAATTTGGTTAAATTTAATCTTAGGTATCTAAATTTTTTTGCTGCAATGGTAAATGGCATTGTTTTTTTAGTTTCTCTTTCTGTGAGTTCATCATTGGTGTATAAGAATGTCATCAATTTCTTGATGTTAATTTTGTATACTGCTACTTTGCTAAAATAAATTTTTGATGGAGTGTTTGGGGATTTCTACATATAGTATCATGTCATCTGGGAATAATGACAGTTTCACTTCCTCCTTTCCAATTTGGGTGCCTTTTATTTTTTCTTCCTGTCTGATTGCTGTGGCTAAGACTTCCAGTACTATGTTAAATAAGAGTGGTGAAAGTGGGCATCCCTGTCTTGTTTCAGTTCTTTTTTTATTATTATTATTTATTAATTCTTGATAAAGATGTTTCTCCCTTTCCCCCCACTGATTCCCCTCATGCCTTCCTCCCTGCCCTGTCCGCAGTTTGTTGTCCATGTCCACTGTGCATGCATACATGCATATAAGTTCTCTGGTTTATCTCTCCCCCACTACCTCCTCTTCTGAGGATTGTCACTCTGTACCCCACTTCCACATCACTGGGAGAACCCCATTCCTCAGACTGTTATGATCATTAACTTCCACAAATAAGTGAGATCATATGATACTTATCTTTTTTCTGTTTGGCTTGTTTCACTTAGGATGATACTTTCCAAGTCCCACCATGTCGTCTCAAAGGATGAGACCTTTCTTCCTTACAGCTGGGTAGTACTCCATTGTGTATATGTACAACTGCGTTTTTATCCATTTGTCTACTGCTGGACTCTTGGACTGTTTCCAGATCTTAGCGACTGTAAATAGTGCTGTTAAAAACATGGGAGTACATATATTCTTTCTGATTGGTGTTATAGGATTCTTAGTGTATATTTCAAGAAGTCAGATCATTGGGTCAAATGGAAGTTCAATTTTTAATTTTTTGAGGTAACACCAAATTGTTATCCATAGGGGCTGCACCAGTCTGCATTCCCAACAGCAGTGAAATAGAGTCCCGTTTTCTCCACACCCTCGCCAACACTTGGTGTTTGATGATTTGTTGATGGTGGCCATTCTGGCAGGTGTGAGGTGATACCTCATTGTTCTTTTAATTTGCATCTCTCTGATGATTAGTGATGTTGAGCATTTCTTCATATGTCTCTTAGCAATTCGTATGTCCTGTTTGGAGAGGTGTCAATTTAGTTCCTCTGCCCGTTTTTTAATTGGGTTCTTTGTCTTCCTTTTGTGGAGTTGTATGAGCACTCTATATATATTGGAAATTAACCCCTTATCTGATACATCATTGGAAATTATACTCTCCCATACAGTGAGTAGCCTTTCCATTTTGATGTATGTATCTTTTCCTGTGCAGAAGCTTTTGAGTTTGAGGTAGTCCCGTGTGTGCATTTTCTCCGTTGTTTCTATTGACTTAGGTGATGTATCAGTAAAAATTCTGCTATCTATGATGTCTGTAATTTTGTTGCCTACAGTTTCTTCTAGGATTTTTATGCATTCATGAGTCACATTTAAGTCTCTTATCCGTTTTGAGTATATTCTTGTGTAGGGTGTAAGTCGATGGTCCAATTTCATTTTTCTGCATGTAGCTGTCCAATTTTCCCAGCACCATTTATTAAAGAGGCTGTCTTTACTCCACAGTATGCTCTTGCCAACTTTGTCAAATATTAATTGAGCATATTGCCTTAGGTCCATTTCTGGGTTCTCTGTTCTGTTCCACTGGTCTATATGCCTGTTCGTGTGCCAGTACCAGACTGTTTTGATTACAGTGGCTTTGTAGTATAACCTGAAATCTGGTAATGTGATCCCTCCAACTTTGCTCTTCCTTTTCAAGGTTCCTGTTGCTATTTGAGGTCTTCTTTTTTGTTTCCATATGAACTTTTGCAGTACTTATTTAATTCTGTGAAGTATGTCATTGGTATTTTGATTGGGATTGCAATGAATCTATAGATTTCTTTGGGTAATATGGACATTTTAATGATGTTAATTCTTCCAATCCATGAACAGGGTGTGTGCTTCTCTTTTTTATATCTTCTTCTATTTCTTTTTTCAATAACCTGTAGTTTTCTGCGAATAGGTCCTTTATTTCTTTGATTAAGTTTATTCCTTGGTATCTTAATTTTTTTGCCACAAATGTCAATGGGATTGTTTTCTTAGTTTCTCTTTCTGTTCATCATTGATGTATAAGAATGCAATCGATTTCTTGATCTTAATTTTGTATCCTGCTACTTTTCCAAATTTATTTATTAAGTCTAGTAAATTTTTGATACAGTCTTTGGGGTTTTCTACGTATAGTATCATGTCATCTGCAAATAATGACAGTTTCACTTCCTCCTTTCCAATTTGGATTCCTTTCATTTTTTCCTCCTGTCTGATTGCTGTGGCTAAGACTTCTAGTACTATGTTAAATAAGAGTGGCAAAAGTGGGCATCCTTGCCTTCTTCCTGTTCTTCAGGGAAATGCTTTTAGTTTTTGCCCATTGAGGATGATGTTGGCTATAGCTCTTTCACATATGGATTTTATTATGTCAATATATGATCCCTCTATTCTCACATTGCTGAGCATTTTTATCAGAAATGGATGCTGGATTATGTCAAAGGCTTTTTTGGCATCTATTTATATGAACATGTGGTTTTTATTCTTCATTTTATTTATGAGGTGTATCACATTTGTAGATTTGCGAATATTGTACCAGCCTTGCATCCCTGGGATGAATCCCACTTGGTCATGGTGAATAATTTTTTTATGTACTGCTGGATCCGATTTGCTAGTATTTTGTTCAGGATTTTGGCATCTATGTTCATCAGGGATATCAACCTGTAGTTTTTTTTCTTTGTAGTGTTTTTTTTTCTGGTTTTGGAATTAAAATTATGCTGGCCTCATAAAACAAGTTTGGAAGTCTTCCTTCTTCTTGAATTTCTTGAAATTAATTGAGGAGAGTCGGTGTTAGTTCTTTGAATGTTTGAAAAATTCCCCTGTGAAGCCATCTGGGCCTGGGATTTTGTTTGCTGGGATAGTCTTGATTACCTCTTCAATTTCTTCTGTTGTTATTAGTCTGTTAAAGTTTTCTATCTCTTCCCAGTCCAGTTTTGGGAGACTATGTGTTTCTAGAAATTTGTCCATTTTGCTTATATTGTCAAATTTGTTGCCATATCATTTTTCATAGTAGTTGTTAACGATCTCCTGTATTTCTGTGGTGTCACTTGTTACTTCTATTTCATTTCTGATTTTGTGTATTTTAGTTCTCTTTCTTTGTTTTTTAGTGAGTCTAGCTAAGGGTCCGTCGATATTGTTTATCTTTTCGAAATACCAGGTCTTTGTTTTATTGACCCTTTGAATTTTTTTTTTACTCTATATCATTTATATCTGCTCTGATATTTACTATTTCCTTCCTTCTACTTACTCTGGGGTTTTCTTTTTGTTTGCTCCCTAGTTCTTTAAGTTGTGAGGTTAGATAGTCTATTAGAGATTTTTCTTGTATCTTGAAGTAGGCCTATAGTGCTATGAACTTCCCTCTCAGAACTGCTTTCGCTGCATCCCATAGATTTTGTGTTGTTGTGTGTTCATTTTCATTGGTTTCCAGGAAGTTTTTAACTTATTTCTTGATCTCCTCAGAAACCCATTCATTGTTTCATAACATGATATTTAGCTTCCATCTGTTCAAATGTTTTGCGTATCCTTGTTGCAGTTGATTTCTATTGTCATGCTATTGTGAACTGAGAAGATGCTTGATATGATTTCAATCTTCTTGAACTTGTAGAGACTTTTTTTGTGTCCTAATATGTAGTCTGTCTTTGGGAATGTTCCATGTGCACTTGAGAAGAATGTGAATTCTGTAGTTTTGGGGTGTAATTCTCTGTAGATATCTATTAAAACCATTTGGTCTAGTGCTTTATTTGGAGTAACTGTTTCCTTGCTAATTTTTTGTCTAGAGGATCTATTCAGTGATGTCAGTGGGGTGTTGAAGTCCCCTGCTATGATTGTATTGCTATTGATTTCTCCTTTGATGTCCTGCAGAAGATTTTTAATATATTTTGGTGCTCCTATATTGGGTGCATATATGTTTGTCAATGTTATACCTTCCTGTTGGATAGATCCTTTCAATATTATGTAGTGGCCTTCGTTGTCTCTTGTTATGGCCTTCATTTTGAAATCTATTTTATCCGATATGAGTGTTGCTACCCCAGTTTTTTTTTTCCCTTCCATTTTCTTGGAAGATTTTTGTGTATCCCTTCACTTTCAACCTATGTGAGTCTTTTGTTGTGAGGTGGGTCTCTTGCAAACAACATATCGATGAGTCATGCTTGCTTATCCAATCAGCTACTTTGTGTCTTTTTATCAGAGCATTCAATCCATTTAAATTTAAGGTGATTATTGATATGTACTTATTTATTGCCATTTTTGTTTAGTGTGGTTCTATTTTTCTTCCTATTTCTACTGCTAATTCCAGCCATCCTTTTAACATTTCTTGCAGTGCTTATTTGGTGCTAATGTATTTCCTTAGCCTTTTTTTTTTTTTTTGGTCTGGGAAACTGTTTATTTGACCTTCTATTTTGAATGATAGCTTTGCTGGGTAGATTAGTCTTGGATTCAGATCCTTGTTTTTCATGACCTTGACTACCTCATGCCATACCCTTCTGGCCTGTAGTGTTTCTGTTGAGAAGTCAGCTGAGAGCCTTATAGGGTTTTATTTTTAATCAATCTGTTGCTTATCTTGTGCTGCTTTAGGATTCTCTCTTTGTCTTTAATTTTTGGAATTTTGATTACTATGTGTCTTGGTGTGGGCCTGTTTGGGTTCTTCTTACTTGGGACTCTCTGTGCTTCTTGAACTTGAATGCCTTCTTCCTTCAGTAAATTAGGGAAGTTTTCTGTCACTATTTCTTCAAATATATTCTCTAACCCTTGCTCATTTTCTTCTTCTTCGGGGACTCCTATGATGTGAATATTATTATGTTATGTTTTCAGTTGTCTCACAGTTCTCTTAAGCTGTCTTCCTGTTTTTTGTTTTTTTCTTTTGGTTTTCTGATTGGTTGATTTTTTCTATTCTATCTTCTTATTCACTGATCCGGTCCTCAGCTTCCTCTACTCTACCATTTAGACCTTCTAATGTGTTCTTTATTTCTGATATGTCATTCTTCATTTCTTCTTGGTGGTTTTTAATTTACAGTTGGTTGATTTTCAACATTTCTATGTCTTTACTCATGGTGCTCATTTCCTTACAAATACTGCTGAGCTTCCTCAAGATCGTGGCTCTGAATTGTAGTTCTGTTAACTTGCTTAACTGCACCTCATTTATCTCATGTTCAGTAGAAGTCTCTTGTTCTTTCATTGGCTTTTGTTTCTCTGTTTCACCATTTTGACTATCACAGTAGTCTTTGGAGCCTGCCAAATTTTTCCTGTGGGTGTTGGTGTTCTGCTGTTTGTGGCTCCCTCTCCTGGGTTAGGATGAGGCAGGGAGGACCCATGTTGAATACCACTGTCATGTCTTACTTTCCTGGCTAGAGTTGCTTGCCCAGGAATGGTACAATTATCTTCTTCTTTTTTTTTTTTTTTTTGCATGGAGGCTATCAGTAGTGGTTACTTGAAGAGTTTTGGGTTGTCAGTTGAATGAAAAACTCTCTCAGGTGCTCAGGGTAAGGGGATTTCCTGAGGGTGGGGCAGAAGCTGGTTGTTAATGGGCCTCAATTTGCATTCCACTGGCCACTGGGTGGGGTTGAATCTTCGAGGGAAGGGCTGCTGCCTCTCCCCAGTACCATGGAAAGGAGTAAGATGACCACCATCCTCCATGGCTGCAACTCAGCAAAAGCTCTGAGTGCCCTCCAAATCCTGAGTGTCCCCACACAGTTCCAGTCCAGTCCGCCCACCCACTGCTGGAGCCCAAGGTGAGTGGCTGTGGCTATTTTAGCCACTGTCTGGGCTCTGTGCTGTGGAGCTGCTTGGGAGTTTATCCTGAGGTCACTGCTCACAGTCAAGGCTGCTGCCCACCGTTGGCTCCCAGCCATCTTCTCGTGCCTCCGCAATTCTACCAGGGTCCAGTAAGTGTCCCTGTATATATGGTCCTCCCAAGCTACTTTTCTGTTGCTTTTCCTGACGATTTGTCTTTATTTTTGTTGTAATTCCAGTTTAGTCCTGGGAAATGGTCTGTGTAGCTTCTATTCACTCTGCAACCATTTTGGAATTCCCCTATATCATTGTTGTTGGTTAACAAGCAGAAACTATAGAATTTCAATTTTATTTGTCTTAACATAGTAAAAAAAGATTACTTGTTTCTTTGCTATTATCATTTGAATAGTGTATTTTATACTGCTGTCCCTATTCACAGTTCAAGCATTAAATCATAACTGATAATTTTTTTCTAAATCCTAATAATTTTTTTAAAAAGTAATGTTGATTTCTTCCCATCTGCTCCTCCTAGTGTCCATTCCCATCATGATTGCCTTTGTTAAAGTCTCTATCCAGAATTATACCCTAAAATGGAGAAGTGAAGCAAATATTCTGAAATAATCACTTAGTCTTTTCTATTAATTGCACCAATTTATATTTGCTATAATTTTTCTGATATTTTCCTCTTAATTGTGTACTTCCTACTGTTAATATTAACAGAAGCTGAGAATATTTAAAGGATCTTATCACATCTGGCTGCTTTTTTCTGAGAATATAAAAATATACCATGCCTTTTCAAGTATTCTGTTTCCAGTATTATTCATTTACTTTTTAATTATTATCATTTATATCTTTTTCTATCTTAACATGTTATTTAAATATTCAAATAAAATGCTCCCTCACTGCCAATCTGAAGAGCTTCTTTTGAAGACATGAGTAGCATACAGAGTCCCAGAGTATGCTAAATTTGAACCAATCCAAATAGTTGGTAGTTGTCTACTATCCAAAAAAATTTTGAATCATACTATATTTATTTTCCAAAACAAGTGAAATATTTGTCAGTAACTTTTCTCAAAACAATGAATGCTCTTTGGGGTCTGATTGATCACTGTGTCAAATTTTTTCATTTATCTTAAACTATTTTCTCACAGTAAATTTTGAGGCTTGTATATATAGACAATTGGAGACAGAGATACTTCACAAAGTAGAAAGTATATAAATGGTACTAAATGCTTTGGACAAGAATTTTCATGAATCTTTCACCTTAGATCCTATGGACTCATGTCTTCAAAACCCAAATATTTGTATTTACCAGAAACTAGCTGGAAAGCCCTTGTAGCTTTCTCTTTAATTTTGACTTTATTAAATTATCAGAGTTCCTTAGTGCTTTTTTTTCTTTATAAATTTTATATCAAAATAGAAGAACTATATACATATTTGCAGACACATATTTACCTTAAAGTAGAACAGCATGGGTTGAAACACTTAAATCTTCATTGTCACAACCTTTTTCTTTCCTTAGTAATTTTTTTTGGCTTAGAACTTAGATTTCTAATAATTATGTTGGGCCCCAATTTTATTATATTTCTAAATTAACATTTCTAATTTATCTGGTTTGAAGAATAATATTAAGCATTAGAATGTTTTATTATAAATGGATAGATGTACAAGTGGATTTTTCAAAATTAATTTGTTTTATATTAGGCACATAGTCTCAGAAAATTGATCATGGATATTCATTGCCTTTAGAATTTGAACTCTTTTAGAGTGACCAAAAGTTGTAATCTTCTAGTAACTAACTACCAGGTCATATTAAAAGAATAGATCATCCTGGTAATTTTTCTAAGGGACAATTCAACCTCTCAAAGGCCAATTTTTAAAAAAATTTATTTACCCTTAAGTGATTCAGGATTAAATACAGGTTTTTACTGTTGTCAAGAACATTAGATCTATGACTCTAAGGTAAAATGTGTTTACTGAAAATACAATATGTGTCAGTACAAATGAGCCTAGCAGATTTGATAAGTACAGGGTAATTCCTTTCCCGGTGATATGTGACAATCACTAACATTTTTCCTAAAATTTTTATGTGTTGATAAATTAACCAATTTGTACTGGTAAGCCATGTCTGATCTAGTTATTTCACTCACCTTAATAATCAATGCAGATCACTGCATGATCAATTCAGCAGCAGAGATAAAAATTAATCATAAAGACAGTTCTTAGATTATGGTCAAATGTAGTGCCCACCAAGAGATGTGGTCTTACGACAATGATTTTCTTCATAGGACTGTTTCTTAAGTTTTGTTTTCCTTTTGTTGGTACAGCTGCAATTCCAGTCCACTCTTAAAACATCATAAGCAACATTGTGTTTATAACATCACACTTAGAGGACAACTGATTTCAACTTTAAGATAGATAATTGAGTTTTTAAAAAGCCATTCCAAGTGATAGCTTAAAAATCATATCTTTAAAATGACTTGACAGATTTTTTTTCCTTCTTCTGGTTCTGTTAAAATAATTGAGAGTTCTGCTAAGAAATCATATACACTTATGCAAACATAGTTGATCTATTTGATAAGTTCTACATATTTTGACAAACCATATATTTGAAATATGGGATTGGCAGTTTTCTAAAAGTATTTTTACTCAAGTTTGTAGACTTTACGATGTTAATATTTTTTTGTGGAAATCTTTCTTTACTGACTGGTCAGTATTGATTCCAATAAAATAAAATAAAAATTATTTCATTTATGAGGTTATCAAAAGTCTACCCTCCCCTGCTAGTAGTTCTTGTCTAAATTTTTACATGGTAATGTATACTCTGTCAGGTGACCTTCATGCTCACTGACATAATAATCATTAAAAACATCTGAATTGTATTTCCTGTAAAGTTTGAGCTTGGAAAGAGGGTTAAAAAGCATGAAGACATCTATCGCTCTGATGACATCTGTGACTAAAATATTCATTATTCAATAAACTTAAAGTAAATGACTAAATTAAATGAAATTGAGAGTCTAATTGATAAATCTCCTGATTTGCATAAACTATTATGAGAGAAAGTATTTTATATATATATAAAAAAAAAAACATGACATCACAGATGTTTTTTCAAAGTGTAAGTACTGTTGGACACCATCATAAGAAGGTGAAATTTCCCTGGAGAAAGCTGAAAGACACTCTGAACTTTATCTAACCTGAAACTGTTCTTTACATGGGTTCCTCTACCAAACTTGAGAGAAACAAGAGGGCATACATGGACTTTTCCATATGATGCCTTATGGATTATATTCTGTAGAAATATTAGTTTCCCATACTCTAGAAAAGACCCTTGCACTTAACAAAGCTTTATGGAGTGTACAGATCATGCTAGCCACGGTAAAACAAAACCCAACTGGGGACATGGCTCTTGGCAGGCTCTCAGTTATCATGACTGATCTTGCTTTGGGTACTTTCTTCTTATGGGTTCAGTAATTAATGTGCCTGGCTTTTCTTCAGACCTTCAGAGATAGTTTATGATGACTGTTAGTTAATAAAATATGTATTGTGCTTTCTCTGTACAAAACACTAAGCTCAGGTGTTGTCATTTTTTCCTCTCATACTGTCACAGGAACAATGAGATCAATCTGAAGGAAAATAACACGTTGAATGACCCCAATCCCAGGCCTCAGGAATGAGGAAGTTGGATAGTTTAGGACAAAATTCTAAAGACATTTAAAGCTGAGAGCTTTGTCCTCAGGAAAGTACATTTACCTGGCTCTTGGATCCTTTGAAAAGTATTATTCATTTATTTATTTGTTTGTTTGTTTTTGGGTACATGCCCCTTGCAGGAACTGAACCGAAGGCTGACACTCCAACCACTGAGCCAAACCGGCCAGGTCTGAAAGGTATTATTTTGACCTTTGTCTGCTTCCTGGTCCAACAAACTACTGACTCAGTTAAGTAGCAAACCCAAGAAGTTAAAAAAAGGAAAAAAAATTAAGCGAAATGGGTGTTTTAAATGTAGCTAGAGGGAAAAAATATTTTTTCAAGTGAGGTTTGACTTTTTTGACCTGCCAAATCACTGGTCATTTCTTTAATATGAACATTTCAATTGACCAAGTGAACTAAGACTATTTTTAGACATGCCCATTGATCTGAATAGTTTTTTCACTTATGAAATCACTTCTAAAATGCAGAGTCTTCTAAAGTAAAATAAAAGGGCAGCTTTCTGGATCATTTATTATCTGCTGGCTTGTTCTCCTCACCATTTCAGGACCAGGACCACACAATCTTGTCACTTATCCATGTTTTTCTAACTTCTTCTTAACTTTTCTGCCAAATAAATATTCTACGGCTGAAGTTTCACTACATCCAAAGAACTTTATTTCCTCGTGTGTTTTGTAATTTTCCATTATGAGCTAGCTATACTAACAGAATCTTACTTGTTGGGATCTTTCAGGACCTGGATTAAAGGTAAGTAAGTATCTCACAAGAGATTTGCATTGCTTCTGCTGGGTGTCCTGAAATGCTATCAACCTGAGAACATTTACATTACTTCTTCATATTTCACAAACTTGGAAAGGTATAAATTTGATCCTCAAATCCTCATAAGGTCAGGCTTATCTTTACAAAGTCTCAAGAGACACTTAACCCAGAACACAGGTCTCATATCCATTTGCCAGTGGAAGATATTTTTTTGGTTTACAGTTTGATAGACTGTCTAGCCCTTTGAAACTACCAACTTTATGTGGGAATCTCGGATCCAACTTCTTGTTCTGTGTGAAGATCCTGAACATTTTGCTATCCTTTTGATGCTATTAATGATCAGAAATGGCAACTACTCAAGAGTCAGCTTTTATTTACTATTCTGGTTAGACATTCTCCTTCATCTTGGGACCATAGAAATATCCTTTTATTTATTGCAAGTCCAGGTTTGTATTTTTAAAAATTGTTATATTTTATGAACACTTCTAGGTGTTCTCTATCAGAAAGATTTTCAGGATACATAGCCTTTCATAGTGCCAGAGATAGAGGTTCACAGATTCTTAGAAGATTTTTTAAATATTCAAATTGATCTCTTCAGCCTAAGCTACAGCATGTTTTGTATGCAATAGTTGAGGTTATTATCACTTCTATGTAACCTGATACTAGTTTATGTGTATTAGTTGAGTCTTTTCACTATTTTATAATCTCTTCAAGTTGTGGACTGCATCTTCTTTTTCTCTCCTACGTCCCATTGAGCCCAAGACAATGTTAAGTACATGATAGTTGTTCAATAAAAACTTACTGTTTGATTTAAGGGATCACCATCTTCTTCTTTCATATGGGTTGAGAAAACCATTATAGCCATAACTCTTGATATCCTTTATTTTTATTTAAGCACTTGAATTTTTTCCGTTCTAGTGGAAGGTATTGAATACTTATGATTCAATAATCCCTCATCCTATTGAGGGCAGTCTTATGCAAACAATTAATATGGATACAGAAGACACAGGCTGCTGCTTCTACTTATCTCTCATTATTGATTGGTATAACCCTGAACATTTCAATGTTCTAATTTTTACTTGTGTTTAGTCCAATTCAATTATTTTAATAACTGTGATTAGATTTTTAAAAAGGGTATTTGAAGACAAAAGTAAAGATAGTCATTTTTTGAGATCAGAAAAATGCTATTTGAAGATAACCTGTGCACATGCCTTATTTTATGTGCTAGTTAACCTACAACAGCTTAGAAATTCTGAAACACATGTGATGCACACCATCAAATAGGAGATTTTTGAAATCATATTTGTATGCTAATTATTCATTTTAGGCTGTGGTTTTTTGAAGCAGGAAATGATCCTAAACCCTTTCTCTCAGTGAGGGGGAAAGAAAAAACCTTCAAAGTCGGGGACTGTTAGTCACTAAAATAAGAATTGCCCCTTTTCTATACTTGAATAGAAATGAATTCAATAAAAGGAGACATAATGATGGATTTACAAAAATAACCTTCCTTCACCAAATGGGTTTCCAATTCTAATGCTTCTTCATTGTGATCCTTTAAAATTATGCAAAAAATATTATTTAAGTAATAGCAAAGAATTTATTAAAAGATTAATAGTTCTGGTTTACTATTTCACTTACTGGGCCACTTAATTATTTAGTTCATTAATTCTATAAATGTCAGACTTACCATGAACTCTAGTGATTTACATAAATAAGATTATAGTTCTACTGGTAATCACAGTCAACACCTCCAAATATGAATTTGGCATCCTTTATACACTTCAGATGAAGTAAAGTTTTCTTTGTCTTTTAAATCAACAAGGGAAATCCAAAAGCTGAGTAATTGTGACAGTATAATCTAGCTATTTAGTCTCCAAGTTTGTCCATTAAAAGGATGATTATGAGCAGCTGTAATGAAATAAAATCTCCAAAGGACCAGACAGAAATGGCTTCTAGATTAAGCGATATGAAGGACTCTAGTTTTGAGATACATGCATTACTTTTAAAAAATATTCCTATCAATGAAAGAACTATAAAGTCTTCTAGAGACACATATTTTATTTTATTTTATTTATTATTAAAAATGGTTAGTCACTGGGATAGTTTCTGGAAAAGCAACATCTCATTATTGTAAGGATCCTAGAGCAAAGCTGGCAGTTCATATATAATGAATATCATTTATACCATGCTAATGTATTCACATCAGTCACAGGCACAGTTTTCATTTAATACAAGGGAATCTGCACAATATGAAATTGGCATATTTATTAGATTTAAAATTAAATTACTATAAATAGGCCTCACTTACTACTGAAACTTTACCAAAAATCACTGGACAATGCATATGATAACATTTTTTTCTCTCTTTTTTTGCCTTTATTCTGTTTAACATTATCTTAGCAAATCTGAATAGACACAATATGCTGTTTATTAATTAAAATAAAGTTCTACAACCTTTAGACACTCTAAGGGCACTTATAATGTATAAGCACTCTCTTGGGGTGAAATTATTTTCCTAAATCCCCTTGGGAAAGTGCAATAACTTATTTTAGACAAGTTTCTCAGCAATCCATAGTCCATTGGTTCCCTACAACATTTATCTGTGTTCATAGTTGTAGATTCCTTAACATTTACTAAAAGGGTATTGATAAGACTGAGAAAGAGACAAAAAGTTAGGAATAGAAAATGAAAGACAAATCGGGTTTTTCTGGGAGTAATTATTTTATATTACAGTTTGAGAAAGAGGTTATAAAATTATGCATGAGATTCCTAAGAATGGATCAGAGAGTACACATAAATATTCTTAGCTTGGCATGAAGGTAAGGAAGTCATGAGGACTGACACAAGATGGACACCTGCCTTCAGGGTTATACTTTGCTAACAAAAGAGGCAATAGCCCTGGCTGGTTTTCTAAGTGGTTAGAGAATCGGCCTGCGGACCAAAGAGTCCTAGGTTCGATTCTGGCCAAGGGCATGTAGCTCAGTGTGGTTCATCCCCGGCCCCGATTGGAGTCATGCGGGTGACAACCAATCAGATGTGTCTCTTTTACATTGATGTCTCTCTTTCTCCACCCCCCAACTCTGTCTGAAGATAAATGTAAAAATATTCTCAAGTGAGGAATAAATAAATAATAAATAAATAAATAAATAAATAAATAAATAAATAAATGAGGCAGTAACCCAGTTACATGCACATTTCTTGGCAAAAATATGTACATTTTATTTTATTGAGAAAGCAATTAAAATTATATCTTCCAATACAAGTTTGTGAGAAAGCTTTGCATTTAAGTCATTCAAATTTGGGATCAATTTGCAAAACTAAAGGCTGAAACTGATGGTATCAGGAAATTATCATCTACAAGAACCAGAAACCCCCAACTCAAATTATTTTAAACAGTGAAAATGCATTATATTGCTTATAAATCAAAGGTAGAAAAAGTTTCAAGATTTTTCAAAATAGAAGTTTTAAAATGTCATTGAGTACTTTTTGTTCCATCTCTCCTTGGTTCTGACATCTTTATTGTGATGGTTTTTACACTATGGACATACGATAATTGATGTAGTTCAGGCAGCTTGTTTTCTTTGAAGCTGGAGTTTAAATTTAGCTCACCTTAGCTTCCAAGCTCACTAAATTATACCAAGTAATGTAACAAGAAAAAAATATAGCTTAACTTTAGCCCTTACATAGGGCTTCACATACTAGCTGTAATTTCATAGAAGTTAGTAAAGAAGTTTGAACCCTTGTGGACTCTTGCTGGGAATGCAGATTGGTACAGCCACTGTAGAAAACAGCATGAAGTTTCTCAAAAATTTAGAAATGGAAATGCCTTTTGACCCAGAAATCTCACTTCTGGAAATATAGCCTAAGAAAACTGAAACATTAATGTGAAAGAATGCACGTACCCCTATGTTCATAGCAGCATTATTTACAATAACTAAGATCTGGAAACAGCCCAAGTGTCCATCAGTAGACGAGCAGACAAAAAAGCTATGGCATTTACACAATAAAATACTACTTGGCCATAAAAAGAAATGAGAGAGAGAGAGAGAGAGAGAGATATAGAGAGAGAGAGAGAAGAAAGAAAGAAAAGAAAGAAAGAAAGAAAGAAAGAAAGAAAGAAAGAAAGAAAGAAAGAAAGAAAGAAAGAAAGAGAAAGGAAGGAAGGAAGGAAGGAAGGAAGGAAGGAAGGAAGGAAGGAAGGAAGGAAGGAAGGAAGGAAGGAAGGAAGGAAGGAAGAAAGAAAGAAAGAAAGAAAGAAAGAAAGAAAGAAAGAAAGAAAGAAAGAAAGAAAGAAAGAAAGAAAGATTGCCATTTGTTCAGCGTGAATGGACCTGGAGTGTATTAGGCTAAGTGAAATAAACCAGTAAGACAAAGACAATATCACATGATCTCACTTATATGTGGAATCTAATGAACAAAATAAACTGAAGAACAAAATAGAAAAAGAGGCTTGGATATATGGAACAGACTAACAGCTGTCAGATGGGTGGGGTTTTGGGGGACTGAATAAAAGAAGGTGAAGAGATTGGGCAAAAAAATGTATGCATAACACACAAAAAAACATATAGTTAACAGTGTGGTAACAGTCAGAGGGAAAAAGTGGTAGAGGGTAGGCGGAGGTAGGCAGGGGATGGAGCGGAAAGGGGTCAGAAAAAGACCTTGCTAGGGACAATGGGTACATGATACAGTGTGCAGATGATGTTTTATTGAGTTGTACACTTGAAACCTGTACTGTTTTGAGAAGCAATGTTAAATCAATAAGTTCAATTTTTTTTTAAGTTTATGCCCTTTACTCATCTTCATAGTATAGCAAATGATGTTCTAAGAACTTCTCTAAATGATTGTGTAATTGTATGAGTTGTGTAAAAAAAAATGTGTGAGATTAAAACAAGTGAACAAAACAAAAGGAGGGAGTGAATCAAGAGTTTGCTTCTTGTCTTGGGTTAGAAATGGGGATGCTACAGTTCCTTATACCATTCTTCTGTATTTGCATAGTATCCAGTCGTGCTCCCAAAAGTTGGACAACTCTCTAAGTGAGAAGACCAGAAGACATGGTGCTTCTAAGGGTCCAAGGAGTTAAGAGGGAAAACTTATTCCTTTTTAGATACTTTTGTTACTTGAAGTGGCCTTAGAAATAACCATTTCACCCTCCCAACAATCTGTAACTACTGCTTTCAGTCAAAAAGATTGTCCTAGCCTCTGGAGTACAGAGGCTTTCTGAACATCTGACAGGCAAGGACTGGGCGTGTTATCAGTGTGGTGCCTTCTGCATTCCCACTAGTTACCAGTGGAAGTGAAGTTTTTGTGACATTGCAAGGAAAGAAATTTCCTGAAATTCACACAGGTGGATGAATGATCTTTATTTCCATGAATTACACCCCTGGGTTTCCAATGTTGCATTTCCCACTGTCTCACCATGGTAAAAATCCAATCTTATCTTTAATAGAGCTAGAAGTAAGGCCGCTGCCCAGAGTCTCTGCTTCATATTAAAGCACAGTATAGTCCAGCATCTGGCTAGTTTAGCTTGTGCTCCCAGCTGCAGGACATTGCATGTGGGGTCCTCATGGCCATGGGCCATGCAGTTAGCTACTTAAGGCAACGTGACTATGGAGTGGAGGAGCAACTATTGGTCATGAACTAAAGAGCACAAGTGGGCAAGAGTGGAACAAGAATAAAGGCAATAACACAAGAGAGAGAGAACTCTTTGCAGATTATAACTAGGAGCTTAACCAATTAACCCTTCAAGGTTTCAAGCACTTGCAGTAGCTATACCCCTATCTAATTATCTTTTTCCCAGATTAGACTAACAGTCAAGTATCTCTCCTATAGTACCCTGACTTCACTGTGCATGTGCTTATCTCCCTCTTTGTTCCATCCCTTCCCCCAGTGACATGCAGGGAAAGGACCCGTGGTTACCTGTGGGAATCGTGAAATTATAGCTTCCTGGTGAAGCTGCCCAGATGCCCATACTTATAATATCTGGCCTGCCCTTTGCTCTCTTCTCATTATTAAAATCAACTAGCTAATTATGACAATAACAGGCAGAGACAGGGCAGAAAACTGAGACTGTGCGACACATTCATTCAACAAATATTTTTCAGCACCTACTATGTGTTAGGGCTGGGATGGCAAAAAATATATAAACTAAGTTCCTGTTTGGCTTTATACGTGGGGTCCAGTCCCCACCCCAGCACTTCCAGGGTTTCCATTTTATCCTCTATAAATTGGAAATAACTATGACACTTGCCTTATAAAGTTGCTCTGAAGATTAAATAAGATAATCAACCTAAATGGCCTGTTGTGTAATATGTGATTTTTTTAAATTTATTTTTTATTTATTATTTTGTTTTTGATACAGATGTTTCTCATTTCCTCCCCATTGACACCCTCCTCTCCTTCTCCCCCGCCCCATCCCCAGCTTTGTTGTCTATGTTCATTGGTCATGCATACTTGCATGTAAGTTCTGTGGTTTATCTCTCCCCCGCTAAACCCCTCTTCCTCTGAGGCTTGTCAGTCTGTACCCCACCTCTGTATCTCTGGGTTAATTTTGTTCAGCAATTTGTTTAGTTCATTATATTTCACAAATAAGTGAGATCATGTGATACTTGTCTTTCACTGCTTGGCTTGTTTTGCTTAGCATATACTCTCCAGGTCCTTCCATGTCATCTCAAAGATTAAGAGATCTTTCTTTCTTGCAGCTGCATAGTAATCCATTGTGTACATGTACCACAGCTTTTTTATCCACTCATCTACTGATGGACACTTGGGCTGTTTCCAGATCTTAGCTATTGTAAATAGTGCTGCTATGAACATAGAGGTATATATATTCTTTCTGATTGGTGTTTCAGGTTTCTTAAGGTATATTCCTAGAAGTAGGATCACTGGGTCAAACGGAAGTTCAATTTTTAACTTTATGAGGTAACACCATAGTGTTTTCCACAGTGACTGCACCAGTCTGCATTCCCACCAGCAGTGTGCTAGAGTCCCCTTTTCTCCACACCCTCGCCAACACTGTTATTTTATGATTTGTTGATGGCAGCCATTCTGACAGGTGTGAGGTGATATCTCATAGTTGTTTTAATTGCATCTCTCTGATAATTAGTGATTTTGAGCATTTCTTCATATGTCTCTTGGCCATTTGTATGTCCTGTTTGGAGAGGTGTCGATTTAGTTCCTCTGCCCATTTTTAAATTGGGTTCTTTGTCTTTTTTTTTTTTAGTTGTATGAGCACTCTATATATCTTGGAAATTAATCCCTTATCTGATACATAATTGGCAATTTTGGTCTTCCAGATAGTACGATCCCTTTCTGTTTTGAGGGTTGTTTCTTTAGTTGTGCAGAAGCTTTTCAGTTTGATATAGTCCCATGTGTTCATTTTTTCCTTTTTATCTCTTACCTTAGTGTTCTATCAGTGAAAATTTTGCTGCATATGATGTCTGAGATGTTGTTGCCTACATTTTCTTCTAGAATTTTTATGGATTCACAAGTTACATTTAAGTATTTTATTCATTTTTATTTTGTTCTCATGTATGATATAAGTTGGTGTTCTAGCTTCATTTTTTTTGGAAGTAGCTGTCCAATTTTCCCAACACCATTTATTGAAGAGACTTTCTTGACTTCACTGTATGCTGTGCCACCTTTGTCAAATATTAATTGAGCATATTGTCTTGGGTCAGTTTCTGGGTTCTCTATTTGTAATATGTGATTAACAAATGTAACACACATACACAGAGTACTCAAACCCAGAACCATAGGTGCTTAATAAATAAATAATGCTGCTTAAGCAACAAAATATTGGCCATTTCTCATAGCAATGTTTTTTTCTGATGTTTCTTCTCAGGCAAGAGAAACAAACAAAAAAACTAAACAAATTGGGATACATCAAACTAAAAAAAATTTGCACAGAAAAGAAAACAATGAATAAAATTAAAGACAACCCACTGAATAGAACATATTTGCCAATGTTATATTTGGTAAGGGGTTAGTATCTAAGACTTATAAAGAACTTACAAAACTCAATATCAAAAAACCCAAACAATCCAATTAAAAATGCAGAGGCACTGAATAAATGCTTCTTCAAAGAAAATATACAGATAGCCAATTGACATGTGAACAGATGCTCAATGTAATTAATCATCAAGGAAATGGAAATTAAAACCACAATGAGATATCACTTCACACCTGTCAGAATGGCTATTATCAATAAATCAACAAACAACAAGTGTTGGTAAAGATGTGGAGTAAAGGGAACCCTTGTGCATTGTTGGTGGGAATGAAGACTGGTGCAGTTTCATATGATCTCACTTATTTGTGGAATATAATGAACATAACAGTCTGAGGAAGGGGGTAGTCCCAGAGACGCGGAAGTGGGATACAGACTGACAATCCCCTAAATAGGGGGTGGGGGTGGGGAAGAGATAAACCACAGAATTTATATGCATGTATGCATGAACAGTGGACATGGACAACAAACTGGGGAAAGGGCAGGGAGGGAGGGGGAGGGAGGAATCAGTGGGGGAAAAAGGAGAAACATCTGTAACAAAAATTAATTAATAAAAAAACAAACAAAAAAAATAAAAATAAAAAATAAAATCATACAACTAGTGAATATGAGCTAAGATTAAAATGCAAATTTTCTATTTAAAAAAAAAAAATAGAACTGCCTTATGACCCAGAAATTCCACTTCTGGGAATATATCTGAAGAAAACTGAAACACTAATACTAAAGAATATATTCACCTTATGTTTATTACAGCATTATACAATAGCCAAGATTTGGAAACAGTCCAAGTGGCCGTCAGTAGATGAGTGAATAAAAAAGAGTGGCACATTTGCACATGGAATACTACTAAGCCATAAAAATGAATGAAATCTTAATCTTTGGGACAGCATGGATGGACATGGAGACTATTATGCTAAGTGAATAAGCCAGTAAGAGAAAGACAAGTACCATATGATTTCACTTATATGTTGAATCTAATGAACAAATAAACTAACATACAAAATAGAAATGGACTCATACATACAGAGAACAGATTGACAGTTTTCATAGGGGTGAGTGAGGGGAGAGTGGAAAAGGTGAATAGATTAAGCAAAAAAAAAAATTATGGACAAACACTATGGTGACTACCAGAAGAGAAAGATGATTAGCAGAGGTAGAAGAGGGTAAAGTGGGGATAAATAGTGATAGAAGGAGACTTGACTTGAGGTGGTAAGTATAAAATACAGATGATGTATTATTGCATTGTACACCTGAAACCTTTGTAATTTAAGTAACCAATGCCACCCCCAATAAATTTAAATATATATATATGTATGTATGTATATATGTATGTGTATATATATATATATATATATATATATATATATGCATAGTGAAGAAAGCTCAAAGGTGAGAGGAGTGCAGGGAGATCATATAAATGCAAAGATTTCTAAGTGATCAAATACATATTTAATTATGTTGACTAAGAACTTTCATAAATAAAAGCCTGGTTAACACAGAAGCATGTATCACATTGAACAGTTTGATCAAACTAGTGATTATTTAACCTCAAAAATATGAGGTTGCTGAGCCTCCCTTCAAGAATACTCCTATTCAATATTTTTACTTCCTATTTATCATCATTATGAAAGCTGCTAATAGCTTACCACCTATTTAACCACAGAGTAAATTGTTTCTATTTACACTGAGTTCAGATAAAAGATGTCTAAGAAGACTGTGCTGCTTTTAGGGCCAGAAGAGTATTATTAATGTGGCTGGGTAAAGATCTCCTCAGCTTTTATTGATCTATAGATTGAATTATTAACAAGATGCTTACTTATTGAAGGAGGCTCTCAAAAGCATTTCTTTTGCTTTCCAGACCAAAAATGAAGTGGAGTGCTTCTCATTAGGTTTTTCTTCTGTTCTTGTAAATTTCCTGCATCCTATAGCATCAGTCCAGTCAGTACACACTGAAACTTTTATGTTACAGTATAGAATTAACAAAAGAAATTCACAGAATTTGATAGAAAATATTTTCTTCTATAACCAGTGTATTTCTCAGATATTTATTCTCACTCACCACTCCACTTATCAGAGGCAAACATTCTATATCGAAAAGAGCAAGAAGGTATGATTTACATTTTTTTTTTCTTGCTTAATAGCTGAGCCACCCTGAGCAAGTTATTTAACTTCTTCTCGGCCTCATTTATTAGAGTGTTTGTACTTTGAAACTAGTCAAATTCAACACGGTCAATGTTGCTGAGTACAAATTCCCCCATGTGCAAACAATTTATTTAACAATCCAGTCAGTATTGCGGAAACTATTTTTCCCAATTTATTCACTTATTTGTTACTCATTCTTTTAACAGACATATATATTCAGCCTCAAGTTTGTACCAGATTACTGGTTTGTTTCTCAAATTATACAGATGAGTAATTCAACTCAATCCCTGTCTTCAAGGAGTTTGACTCTGGAGTGTAGAAAGGAGCCAGGTTGATAAGAAAGAAATATATGTGATGTGTTGGGTGTCAAAATACAAATGTGTGTAAATCATTTTTTGGCCACTAGGAATGGAATGATTAATTCTGCTGAAGGAAGGGTTTTAAATCATGGCTAAATGAGATATAGAAACTGAGGGAAATAACAATATGGGTAAGGCACAGAGGAGGGAAAGCTCAGGAATGTTTCAAGAATGCCAAGGAGCTTAATGCAATGAGAGGACGTTGGACATAGAGTCTGGGACTATAGTCATTTAAAGTTTTTAAGACATGGACTAGAATAATTAGAAGACTAACTTTTAAACCTGTGTGATAAGAGGAGAAAGGTAATGAATTGGGGGACATTTTTGTTAAAAAACAGTAGTTAAGATATAATTTTATTAAATCAAGAGAAAGTATAGAGAGTGCATTAAAGCAGAGGCAATGGCAATGGCAAAATGGTGGATCTATAGAGGGATATTTTCAAGAAAAGAGAGAAAAAATTTGATTCCTAAGGGAAAAGAGTAATGGCAGAGGGACTGAAAATAACTCACTGATAGCCCACATTTATCGTTCTGTGTTGGTAGCTATCTTATTTACACTGATTCTTCAAAAATCAGCAAGCATTTGACTCATGAGCTAACAAATGAGAATTTGCATATTGAAACACATGTTGTTTCATTATAGATTATTTTTTACATTAGAATTAGGGCATAATTTTGATTTTTAAAATTATGTTTGTGGTGAAATATATTACCTATGAATTTTATATCATTCTAGTAATGAAAGTATGGCAAAAGATGTATTATAAAAGGGGGTGTTGGTTTTGATGGGGTAAAATTCACTGGACTAGAAGAATGAAAGAGAAAAAAAGAGAATTTCAGATATATTGGTAGTCTGGGAAGGTAAATGGTACTGTGGTTTGTAGGCTCCTGAATGCCAATCAAGTTTTTACTTAATATGATCTTGGTGGAGATCTCAATGTTTTTTGGCAAGCTATAATGTTCAAATGGTCTTATAATGTATGCTTAAAATGTTGATAAATTTGGTAATCTACTTTTCTCATATATATTTCAGATCTTATGGTGTGTGTGTGTGTGTGTGTGTGTGTGTGTAAAACATACGGTTGCCTCCAACTTGACTATTTCAACCAATCATGGTTATTTCCTTGGTCTTAGTCCCTAAACCCCATTGTATTGGTAACAACTCCATTGCTTAATAGCCATACTCCTTTTCCTTCTCTTGCTCAACTTCAAAGCACCCTCCAAAAGTAACTATTGCATTCCTCATTGATCATCACTTAGCTATAGATAGGGTGATTATTAAAAAAAAAAAAAAAAAAAAAGTTTAATCCTCACCTGAGGACATGCTTATTAATTTTACAGAGAGGGAATGGGGGTGGGGAGAGAAAGAGAGAAACATTTATCAGCTATCTTCCTGTATGTGCCCCAACCAGGGATCAAATCGCAATCTAGGTATGTGACTTGACTGGGAATCAAACTCTCAAACTTTCGTTGAATGGGACAATGCTTCAACCAATGGAGACACACCATCCAGGGCTAAAATATATCATTCAATGGAATGCTTTTGAAAATGAAAGGGATGCTTTTAATAAACACTTTGGGACAACCAGAATAAATGAGAAGTGTCCTTGAAAACCAGATGTATACTTATTCTAACTATACACTTCAGAATGGGGGAAAATTTATCATTATTTATTTATTGTGGAAGTGGCCAGATATTCTTACACGGACCAAATGGTAACTAAGAGCAACTCCTTTTGAGTAAGTTAACTCTTGAGGGAAGGAGCGATCTCATTCAGCTTTGCATCTCCAGTGTCTAGCTCACATATGAGAAATTGGCTTCAGAGCCCAGTCAAAATATTTGGATCTAATTAATCAATCTGCCTCTAATTAATCAATCAATCCACTTGATACCAAAGTTATCCCTCAGTGACCAGACAACCTCAAAATGCTATTAAATAGTTACTACTTCCCAGAGAAGAAAAACAATGTTTAATAAAGTTGTGTAAGTCTTTGTTTAGAAATACCAAGTTACTTTTACAAAAAGCAGATACTCTGAAGAAAACAAACACAATATTCAAAACCTGAACCTTTCTTTATAGCCCAACCCAAAGTTGAAACCTCCTACAGTAGCACTACTCAAACTTAAAGTACAGTGGAACCTCAGTTGTCAAACTTAATTTATTCCAGAAGGCTGTTAGAGAAGCGATTTGTTCGAACACGAATCTTTTTTTCCCCATTAGAAATAATGTAAATTAAATTAATTTGTTCCACACTCCCAAATGATTTCCTGTTTTATCCTTCCTTATATACAGTACATGTCTAATATACTGTTTAATCTATAAACAAACACTTCTTTTTCTAAAATTTCATGAACCACCCCATACTAGTCTTAAACAAATCACTTTTAGCACTCCCTCCAGGTGTGTGTTTCAGGAGGTCAGTAAGATGCTCGCTGTCACTGGCTAACTGCTTTTTGTTTGCCAAATCACAAGTTTTTCTACCTCTTCAGTTGCCTGCTACCATTGTTTCTTTCACACCATTATCAACATTAGCACTCTTGATGTTTTAAAATTGCACTAATTGTCCATTTTGTCAGCAACAAAAGCAGAAAAACCACAAAAATATTCACAGCACAATTTCCTGAGATGTTAGTGGTAAATCGATTCATATTATTGCATAGTTTCCTTTGTGGCCTAAGAGATGCTTTTTGTCATGCTGATATATCAGCATAAAAGGATTGTCAGGTCAAAAACTGAAGTTTGGTCAACAACCAAGAGCCTCCCTGAACAATTTTGTTGAGAACTGAATTGTTCAAGATGGGAGACATTCAAGAACTGAAGTTTGACTGTACTTGTAAATCATCTAGAGATATTGTTAAAACGCAGGTTCTGTTTGTAGTCTGAGTGCAGCCTGAGATTTTATGTTTTTTTAACAAGCTCTCAGGAATGGTAATGCTGCGTGTCCCTAGATCACACTTTGAGTAGCAAGGGCCTTAGAGTACTTCAAATCTAGCATTGGTGTAATTTCCAACTTTTAATTGTTTACTTCATATCACTAGACCAAGCACTCCTCTGAAGCTTTAAAGTATTTTATTCATGTCCCCAGGCCTCACTTTGCTGTGTACCTGGCATGGCTCTGTGCCTGACATATGGTAGCAGTTCAATATAATTTTATTAACTGAATGATATAAAGCAATTCAACCTGTGTATTCTTGTAGAAACTTCAGCCAGTAAATCACTCCTTTCTTCTTTAGGAGGACCTAGTGGATGGCACTGCCTTGTCTTGGTATATGACACACCATTTGTCAGCATATTCTTTCCCCTTTCAAAGCCAACTTCAAATCTGATTTTTCCTTTAGAAAATGTCCACTGAGTTGAATGGCCTCAGACTGCAGCTAGCAAACCCAGCTTAGCTTTCGCCCTTGACCAGCAATACTACCTAGACCCAAATTAAACATCAACTCAAGAAACTGCTCTCTATGGATTTACCTATTCTAAATATTTCATGTAAAAAAATCCTGTAATATGTTGCTTTTTGGGTCTAATTTCTTTTTATGTAGCATAATGGTAACTGTAGTTCTGGTTAATCATGTGAATTTCAGAAATTATGACCAACACTTTATATCTTAATAAAATCTAAATCAACTTTCCCTTAAATGACATAGTAGTTGTATTCCTGGAAAAATCTATATATATTAAAGCCAATCAGATGCAATTGATACTAATTTCACAAGTTTTTATCACAAATAATTTACCTACATCAATGTCCCTTAGGATATTTGACAGTTGTATGGGGCATGGAATAATACTTTGTTGTGTCTCATGAATTCCTTGGTTCCATTTATTTAGTTCCAGTTGGTCCTCCAGTCATTTTTTCAGGCAAAACCATTGCACCTAAAAATTTAAAACATGTTCTTTGCTTTCCTTAAGAACCATTGCTTACTTAGCCTCAGACATTACACCTGTTTTCCTCTTCAATGCTCAATGTTCTTCTTTATCCATGTTCTTCTTCCTTTCCCTTCTTGTTTCTTTTAGGTATTTACTCATCAATTATTTTCCGGTAATTTCAATTTTTCCATTTGTTGACTCTGCCTTAGCATCTAACTACTCTCTCTCTCTTAATATTTAGCCATCAACTTCATGAATAGAATAAGTTGCATTCTAATTTCAGCTTTCTATTAATTTCCCACCCCATGCCCTTCAAACTTTCTGTCATCACATCAACACAACTGTTTGATCAAAGACTCCAATACACTGATTCTTTCACCCCTCACCCCCCCATCACTAATCCTTACTTGGCTTCTCTATTGCTTCTGATACTGTGTTCTCCTGGCTCCTCTGGTCTCTCTATTGACTCCATTGTACTCTCCTTTCTCTCTTATTCTCTGGACATACCACAAATGTTTGGTGGAATTTTCTGTCTTTGTCCACATGCTGATGATTCCTAAAGCTCTATTTCTGGCTAGATATTTCTTTGTGTTCCAGATTTCTCTGCTAAATTCTAGTCCTGCACATCCAACTGCCTGCAGTCACTGTCATGTAGATCTCCCAAACTTAAAACATTAAGAAATGCAATTCCAAGTTAATAATTCACACATTTAAATGTGTGCTCACTAACTTTCTTCTAATTCTCTTTTATATGCATTACCTTTTTGTAACACACCATCCAATTGGCATTCATGACAGAAACCAAAGCCATTTTGTACTTTTACCTTTGACACCTGCCCTCTTCCCATTCCCTTCCCATTACTAAATATTACATACCTTCTTTTTCATTTACCAGCCATCTCCACTATTACTGCTATTCTTCAGGTTTTTGTCATTTTGTACCTGAAAATGCAAGTTAGACTGCCTGCTACAATAAAAACCAAACTTGTGAGACAGGTGCTAATGCAAAAGGAAAGAGGTTTTATTCAATTGCCATCTCAAAAACTATCTCCCCTCCTGCTCATGCTCCCGGTTCTTATAGGGATAGGGAGAGGAGGGCTTTCTTTTACATCCAAGTATCTTGTTAGCTTTTGGTGTGCTTAGGTCTTGTGCATTCATCTTTCTAGCTTTCGTGTACTCAGGGCCTATCCATTAATCTTTCTATCATTTGAAGTGTAAGAACCTTTCTCTGTACCATCTTGGCCAATGGTGGAGACTCTCCAGCACTCCCTAACTCCCTATTATAGTGAGGAGGGTGACTGCAGAACCTGCAATCAGAAAGCCTGGAGATTCCGTAGCCCTCAGCATGCCTCCTAATGATGGATACAGCACCTGCACATCCAGGTGAACCTGTTGGAGTCCATGAGGCACCTCTAAATCCCGGTGTGCCTATGTCCTCTGCACTGTCCCTGCACAGCCTGTCCATCTGAAGTTGCCAACCAGGTCCCCACTCCAACTTATGGCTGCCTACAGTAACAGTTTTCCCCTTCAAAATTCTGGACTCTAGTAATCTTATAAGGGTAAATGAATAGAGTTCTCATATTCTGTAGTTTCTTCCTGCTGTCAAGAGCCATAGTTGTATCTATCCCCAAGTTCAGAGATTCTTGATATCTATTAAAGGAAGAAGCGGGTCAAAAATGGAGGGAAGTCTTTAGGCAAGGGAGAATGATTTCTGTCTTTGGAAGGCAGCACACAGTGTCTAGATGATGGCACTGCTGAACAAGTGAAGCTAGTAGACTGCTTCATATTTTAAGAGGCAGTGTTGCAGATGGACTTCCAAAGTGAGACCTAATTGTGTAAACAAGCAATCAAGTATTTATTGAGGGGTATGCCTAGTAGTGCAGGCAGTATTGTAATAAAATCAGAAACTGGACAGACTAAAGGAGCCTCGTGATCTAATTCTGGGCAGGGCTTTGGCTGGCACACCCAACAGTGGAAAAAGTTTGCCAAGGAAACCACTGCTGGAAAATACAGACAAAGACATTAGTAGTCTAAGCATGAGCATAAAGTACAGCAATTTTTTTTTCTTTTTCTTTTTCCCAGTTTTTATTAATTCCTTTTTGTTACAGATCTTTCTCTTTTCCCCACCCAGACACCCTCCTCCCCATCCCACCCCAGCCCCCTAGCATTGTTGTCTATGTCCACTGGTTATGCATGCATGCATATGTTATTTGGTTCATCTCATCCATTTCCCCCGCCTTTCTACTCTGAGGTTTGTCAGTCTGAACCATAATCTTTTCTATGTCTCTGGGTGTATGTTGTTCATCAGCCCACCATATTCATTACATTCCACAAATAATTGAGATCACGTGGTATTTGTCTTTCTCTCATTGGCTCACTTTGCTTAGCATAATACGCTTGAGGTCACTCCAGGTCGTCTCAAAGGATAAGAGATCTTTCTTTCTTACAGCTGCATAGTATTCCACTGTATATATGCACCACAGCTTTTGTATCCACTCATCTATTGATGGACATTTGGGCTGTTTTCAGATCTTAGCAATTGTAAATAATGCTGCTAAGAACATATGGGTACATATATTCTTTCTAATTGGTGTTTCAGGCTTCACTGGGTCAAATGGCAGATAAATTTTTTTTATGTTTTGAGGAAGCAGCATACTGTTTTCCATAGTGGCTGCACCAGTCTGCATTCCCATCAGCAGTGTACTAGAGTCCCTTTTCTCCACACCCACACCCACACCAGCATTTGTTGTTTGATGATTTGTTGATGGCAGCCATTCTGGCAGGTGTGAGGTGATACCTCATTGTTATTTTAATTTGCATCTTTCTGATGATTAGTGATGTTGAGCATTTCTTCATATGTCTCTTGGCCATTTGTATGTCCTTTTTGGAGATTTGTCTCTTTAGGTCCTCTGCCCCTTTTTAAATTAGGTTTGTTGTCTTCCTTTTTTTTTGGAGTTGTATGACCATTTTATATTTTGAAAATTAACCCCTTATCTGATATATTATTGGCAATTATGCTCTCCCATACAGTGGGTTCCCTTTCCATTTTGATGGTTGTTCATCACTCTGTGCAGAAGCATTTTTGTTTGATGTAGTCCCATGTGTTCATCTTTTCTTTTGTTTCTGTTGCCTAAGATGATATATCAGTGAACATTCTGCTGCATATGATGTCTGAAATTTTGTTGCCTACATTTTCTTCTAGAATTTTTATGGATTCATGAGTCAAATTTAAGTCTTTTATCCATTTTGAGTTTATTCTAGTGTATGGTGTAAGTTGATTGTCTAGTTTCATTTTTTTTTTTTTCATGCAGCTGTCCAATTTTCCCAACACCATTTATTGAAAAGGCTGTCTTTATTGTATGGTCTTGCTACATTTGTCAAATATTAATTGAACATAATGTCTTGGGTCAATTTTCAGGTTCTTTGCTTTGTTCTATTGATCTATATGCCTGTTCTTGTTCTGCTCACAGCTAAAACCACTGCTGTCCATGGGCTCCCAGCCTGCCCTCTCGCGCCTCCACAGACCTACCAGGCTTGATTCAGTGATTTTTTTTCCTGTCTCTGGTTATATGGGTATTCTCTAACTGCTTTTCTGTTGCCTTTTCCTGATGATTTGTCTTTATTTTCGTTGTAATTTCAGTTCGGTCCTGGGAGATGGTCTGTGTAGCTTCTATTTACTCTACCACCATTTTGGAATCCTCCAAGTACAGCAATTTTCAAAAAATAGTAATAAAATATAAAGTAACATTATCATTTAGCTTTAGGAGGCACTGTCCTTTTCCAAAAGAGAAATGTTAAAATTCTTTCAGAAATACATATCCAGCTTTCCCTTGCAATATCAACAGCAGCAGCAAGATCGAGTACTTCTCAGGTAGTGCCTACTTCATTGGTGTGTGGTGGATCCAAGGCTTGATTTCTGTGAGCTTTAGAGAAGAGTGTGTTGTCAGCAGGATGTCGTAGGTACTGGTCCATTGCTTGATTAACTGCTGTTCAGGACCTTGAGTTTTGCAGATCTTTAGTAAAACTTGGTCTTCTGGCTGAAACCGCTGTGAGGCCTCATCATTTAGGTAGACAGACCTGCAATGAGCAAACATGTGCCAAGTTGCTAGTATTTGCCCTAAATGTTGTACATATCGTTTGGTTTTTTTATTCATGTTCTAAATCTAAAAGAAATGTTCCTAAAACAGAAACTTTGAAGAGTCCCATAAACTATTTCAAAAAGGCTTGATTTAAGCCCACTTTGAGAGCACTACCCTAATCCAGAACAAGGCAATAAGGAGGACCTGGTCCCATTTCAAATGTGTTTCTTGGCATATATTTCCCAGCATCTTCTTTTTTGTGTGGTTCATTCTCTCAGTCTTTCCCATAAAATGGAGTTTCCAAGATGCATGTAGTTTCCATTGAATCTACAGTATCTAACCTATCTTCTGGGAGACTTCTGAACTGAACAACAGTCCATTGTTACTTTGAATGCTGTAAGGAAGTCCAAACTTAGTAATTATTTTCCTGAATAGGAAGTTTGCTACCTCAGTTGTTTTCTCAGTTCTAGTGGAGCATGACTCTAACCATCTAGAAAAGGTGTCTACAAAAACTAATAAAAATTTAATATTTTCTGTGATTTTAGGCATCTATTTAAGTCAACTTTCCAGAACTCAAATTAGCATTTCCCTTTATACTGTATTCCCTTGTTCGTTGGAGCTGTTCTTGTCTTAGGCTTTTTTATAAATGTATCTTTATTGTTGATCGTATTATGGATGTCTCCCCTTTTTGTCCCCTATTAACCCCTTCTTTCTCACTCCCATCTCCCTCCTGTCTTCCCTATACTACTGTCTGGGTCTATTGGTTATGCATCTATGCATATCAGTTCTTTGGTTTATCACTTCCTGCCCCTCCTCCCCCTTTCCTCTGAGGTTCATTAGCCTAGCAACCAATTTATACTTCTTGATCCCTTTACCTTTTTTTGCCCATATCCCCAACCCCCATCCCCCCCCCCCCAAATCTGGCAACTAAGAAAAATTCTCTGTATCTGAGTCTTTCTGTTTTGCTTGTTGATTTTGTTTGTAGATTCAGTTGTTTGTAGATATGTATTTATTGCTGTTTTACTGTTCATATTTTTTATCTTCTTCAAGAAGACCCTTCAACATTTTATATAATACTGGTTTGGTGGGGATGAACAACTTTACCTTTTCCTTGTCTGGGAAAATCTTGTTATGGCTATCAATTCTAAATTATAGCTTTGCAGGATAGAGGAATCTTGGTTGTAGGTCATTACTTTTCATCACTTTAGATATTTTTTGCCACTCCTTTCTGGCCTGCAAGTTTCTTTTGAGAAATCAATGGACAGTCTTATAGGAGCTCCCTTGTAAGTAACTAACTGCTTTTCTGTTGTTGCTTTTAAGATTTTCTCTTTGTCTTTAACCTTTCTAATTAGGATATGTCTTGGTGTGGGCCTTTTTGGGTTTATCTTGTTGGGGATTTTCTGTGCTTCCTGGACTTGTATGTGTGTTTCCTTCACCATGTTAGGGAAGTTTTATGTCATTATGTTTTCAAATAGGTTTTCAATTTCTTGTTCTCACTCTTCTTCTCTGGCACCCTCATGATACAAATGTTGATATGCTTGAAGTTATTCCAGAAGCTCCTTTCACTACCCCCTTGGTGGGGGGGGGGCTTTTTTTCTCTTTGCTGTTCTGATTGGGTGTTTTTTCTTCTTAATATTCCAAATTGATTGTTTGCTTCTTGGCTTCAACTGTAATAATTGCCTGAAAATTATTCTTTATTTTTAGTTAGTGCACCCTTTATCTCTGACTGTGCATCCATCATTTCTGACTGGTCCTTTACTATGCTCTTGAGGTCCTCACTAAATTCATTGAGCATCCTTATAGCCAGTGTTTTGAACTCTGCATCTGTTTGATTGCTTATCTCCATTTTATATAGTTATTTTCCTGAGTTTTGTTCTGTTCTTTCATTTGGGACATGTTTCTTTGTCTACTTATTTTGGCTGCTTCCCTATGTTTGTTTCTATGTATTAGGTAGAACTGCTATGTTGCATAGGCTCGGTAGAGTGGCCTATTGTAGTAGGTGTCCTATAGGGTCCAGTGGCACAGACTCCCTTTTCACCTCAGCTGGGCACTCAAGGTGTACCCCCTATGTGGACGGTATGCCTTTAAGTTGTAATATAATTTTCATTGTTGTTGGCATGTCAATGGGAAGGATTTATTCAGGCTGATGAGCTGCAAGGACTGGCTTGACCACTGACCACTGACCTCTGACCACCTTGGAGGGTCAGGTGTGCAAGGGCCCACCATACAGAACAAGACTTATTTCAGCAGGCCCTGGTACCCACTGAGCCCACCCCTTGAGTATTTCGCTTGTGGAGGTGGCTGGGTGGTGGTGCCTTGATATAGTCTGATGATATCAATTCTAAATAATAGCTTTGCAGGATAGAGTAATCTTGGTTGTAGGTCCTTGAGTGTTTTGGCTCTGGGGCCTCCCAGGAGTCACAGGCCAATGTCAGTCACTGCCTATTTTCTACCCGGAGCCACCAAGCATACGCTTCAAAGCTATCTATAAATGGATGCTTCTTCTGCTTGAAGCTGTGAACCAAGGCCATATGCTACTTGTTTGAGAGATTTTAAGAAAATTCAAAGCATGAGCCCAGATAGGCCATTTCTATGGTAAAGCCACTGGAAACAGCTTGAATGGGCCCAAAAGTTGGATGGAACAGAGCCTCAGAGAATCACCAGGGAAAGCAAACAGTGTGAGCCAGGTTGCTGGGGTCCCAGATATGGCACCCCTCTGCCAGCCTCATGGGGGAAGGGCTCACTAAAGGAAAAACAGCCTCCACCAACATGTCTGTCTAGAACAGTGGTTCTCAACCTGTGGGTCGTGACCCCTTTGGGGAACAAACGACCCTTTCACAGGAGTCGCCTAAGACCATCTGTAAACACATATTTTCGATGGTCTTGGAAACCAGACACCGCTCCTCTATCTGTCTCCACATGCAGATATGCCCACATACAACATGAGGGACTGTATTAAAGGGTTGCAGCATTAAGAAGGTTGAGAACCACTGGTCTAGGAGAAAGCTACTCTCCAGCTCTCATCCCAATACCAAACAACTCAGTTCTTCTCCACATATCTCTGGTGCCTTTTAAGCTGCCGCACCTGCACTGGAGCCCAAAGGAAGTGAGTCTTAGTTAGTCTGAGTTCAAGTTCTTTAAGAGAAACTCCAGCAGCCTCAATTCCTACTGTTTTGTTTTTTTTTTAATCCTCATCTGAGAACATTTGTTGCATTTATCTTCAGATAGAGTGGGAGAGAAAGAGGAAAGAAGAGAGAGAGAGAAAAAAACATTGACGTCGGAGGGTCACATTGACTGGTTGCCACCCACACGACCCCAACCGGGGCCGGGGACACACTGCAACCGAGGTATGTGCCTTTAGCAGGAACTGAACCAGGGACTCTCTGGTCCTCAGGCCAACACTCTAACCGCTGAGCCAAACCGGCCAGGGCCCTACTGATTTTTATAGTGAGAAGTTATGAGAACATCGCTTCTTAGCACTGGAACGCTGAACTGGGTGGCATGGTGTGGGACTGGGACCCCTTGCTCCTAGGGGAGGACCTTCAGAGCTGAGGTATCCTTCCTGATTTTTATCTGTCACATATGGGTGTGGGACCAGCCCTTCCATGCCTCTGCCCCTCCTACCAGTTTTGATGTGGCTTTTTAAATTTTGTAGTTGTAGGACTTTCATTCAGCTCGACTTTAACTGGTTCTGAAAGATGGTTTTCCTGTAGTTTTGTTGTAATTTGGATGTGGCTGTGGTAGGAAGTAAGTACTGTGTTTACCTGTGCCACCATCTTGACCAGAATTCCTGTTTTAGGATTGTTTTTGAAACCTGTCTGACAGGCTTGGATAATCTTCTGAATGGTCCTTGATAAATGAGGGCCTTTCAAATGTGGTCTAATGAGATCCATTAAAGTGTCCCTTCCATAATGGGTTCCTTTTTGTAGGTGTTTTAAAATGGGATAGATATACTAGAGCTTCAGGGAATAAAATCATACCCTGATTGTTGATCATCCATATAGAATTAGGGTCAGTGTTACAGAATCCTGATGCATAGACCTGTTCCTCATCTCATTCTGTGTAATGTAGTTTAAATTCTGACAAGTCCAGATAGGAAATTAAAGCCCTGAGAAGTGGCAGCCCCTGGGCAGCATGTCGTGCTGCTTTATTGGCAGTTTGGTTTCCCTGGTTTGTTTGGGAACCATCTTTCTGGTGTCCTGAGCCGTGCATTATGGCAATCTGATTTAGTAGATTCATTGCTTCTAGTAATTTTTAAATCTCTTTTGCACATTTGATATCCTTATTCCTTGAAGTTAAGAACCCCCTTTCTTTCCATGTTGCCCCATGGGCATGAACTACCATGAAGACATATTTATTCATTTATATTTAATTTAATTAACTTATTTTTGTTACAGATGTTTCTCCTTTTCCCCCCATTGACACCCTCCTCCTGTTTCTGTTCCCCCTGCAAGCATTATTGTCTATGTCTATTGGTTATGCTTATACACATAAGTTCTTTGGTTTATCTCTTTCTTCCCTCCTCACCCCTCCTCTGAAGTCTGTCAGTCTGAACCCTACTTCTATGTCTCTGGGTCTATTTTGTTCATTCACTTATTTTGTTCATTATATTCTACAAATAAGTGAGATCATGTGATATTTGTCTATCTCTGACTGGCTTATTTTGCTTAGCATAATACTCTCCAGGTCACCTCCGTGTCGTCTCAAAGGATAGATCTTTCTTTCTTACAGCTGCATAGTATTCCATTGTGTATATGTACCACATCTTTTTTATCAACTTATCTACTGATGGACACTTGGGCTTTTTCCAGATCTTAGCAATTGTAAATAGTTCTGCTATGAACATAGGGATACATATATTTTCCCTGATTGGTGTTTCAGTCTTCTTAGGATATATTACTAGAAGTGGGATCACTGCCATTTGACCCATGAAGGCATATTTAGAGTCAGTGTAGATGTTAATATTTTTCCCTGGTATAATTCTAAGGCTCTGGTGAGGGCTATCAGTTCAAACTTTAGTGCTGAGGTTCCTACAGACAGGGTCTGGGCTTCTATTGCCTTGTCTGTTATGACTACTGCATACCTGGCTTGCCATTGTATGCTCCCATTTGCATATAATTACCAGTCAGGTTCTGTCAGAAGCTGGTCTAATAGATCCAGTCTACTGGAATAAGCTTTATTAATGATTTCTAAGGACTCATTTTGGGGGTCTTAGCTCCTCTCCAAGCCCAAGAGTAGCGTGACCAAGTTTTAAGGTAGTCGTGGTTTGTAAGGTAACGTTTGGGTTGTCTAATAAAATTACCCAATTAATTTCCATGTGCCCTGCTATCATCCAGTACCCTCATTTATGTTCTAACAGGGTTAGGATCTGGTGTGACACAAATATCATAGCAGGTTGCTCAGAGTACATTTCTCTGCTTTCTGTAAGATGCCACGGGTAGCTACTATTTCCTGAAGGCATGACTGCCATCCTTTTGTCATGTGATCTACTTTCCTTGAGAGATAGGCTATGGGTTGAGGGGTATTTCCCAGTGTCTAGGTTAATATGCCAAGTCTAATATTTTGCTCTTTATGAATGTACAATTTAAAAGATGTCTGTAAATTGGGCAATCCTAGTGCAGTGGCTGAAACTAGTTATTCCTTCAAGGAGTCAAATGTCACCTGACAGTCTCATGTCCATTTAAGAAGTTTAGAGTCTAGTCCTTTCAAAGTATTAAACAATGGTTTTTCCATAAGGTAAATCCAAATCCAAATTTGGAAAAACCCTGTAATCCCCAAGAATCCACGAAGCTACCTCTAGTTTTTCCATAAGGTAAATCCAAATCCAAATTTGGAAAAACCCTGTAATCCCCAAGAATCCACGAAGCTACCTCTAGTTTTTCCATAAGGTAAATCCAAATCCAAATTTGGAAAAACCCTGTAATCCCCAAGAATCCACGAAGTTATACCTCTAGTTCTCTGGGATTTTTAAAGAATTTTTTTTCTTTATTGATTTGAAAGAGAGAGAGAGAGGCAGAGGTAGAAACACTGATGGGAAAAAACATCAACTGGCTGCCTCCTGCATGCCCCTCACTGGGAACTGGGCCCAGCCTGGGCAGGTGCCCTGATGGTGAATCAGTGACTTCTTGGTTCATGGGTCAATGCTCAACCACTGAATCACACCAGCTGGGCTGGGATTTTTATTGTAGTGATGGCTTGTTTTCAATCAGCCATCAAGCTCCTAGTGCCCTGATTATGTTGGAATCCCAGATATGCCACCTCCAGTTTTCAAATATGGGCCTTATAAGATGGTACTTTATATGCTTTCTTTGCCAAGTGACTCAGAAACATGATGGTGTTGAGCAAACAGTCTTTATAAGTATTGCAAGCCACTAGTAAGTTGTCTGCGTAGTATAGAAAAATTCCCAATTTCAATCAAATATCCCTTAAATATGTTGCTAATATTTCTCCAAATATGGTCAGGAAATTCTTAAATCTCTGTGGAAATACAGTCCAACAGTATTGGAGTGTGACTTTAGTTTCTAGGTACTGCCATTCAAAAGCAAATAATAGTTGAGTCTATTAATCTATTGGGATACAGAAAAAAAGATCCTTCAAGTCCAAGACTGAAAACCGTTTGTTATGCCCGGCATCATAATCTACAAGGTAAAGGGTTTGGAAGTCATAGGATGAATGTCTTGGACAACGTCCAAGGTCCTATGGCCCTAAGGTCCTATACAAATCAATATTCATGAGTGAGCTTTTTAGACTGGCAAAGTGGGACTGTTATATGGAGGCTGGTATGTCTGAATTAATCCTGACTTTAAGAATTTTTGCAATACTGGTTGAACTCCTTCTAAGGCTTTCTTTCTAAGTGGGAGGGGTACTGTTTCTCTCATAGGATCTGTGCCCCCTTTTTTATGTTAATCCTTATGGGTTGGATGTTAACTATCCTACTTGGGGTTCTGTCAGCCCAATGGTTCTATCAACCTGCTCACAACTCTCAGGTGGGAAGAGTTTACCTCTGCGTTCTTCCAGGCAAGCCAGGAGCACCTGGAGCTGGAGAGCTTTCTAAATATAATTGATGCTTCTCAGATGAAAAGCTTATTTGTACATGCAATTTACTATGTATATATTGGTCTAACAATGGAATGGCACAGCCTGGCATGTAAAGAACACTATTCATAAGTTTTACTCTCCAAGCTGACATTCTAGAGGTTGAAGGAATGCCTGTTTTTATAACTGTCTGGTCACTTCAGTAACTGACACTGCAGCTAAACTTTTCTTGGATAGTTTTATATTTAACAATGAGTATGTTGCCCACAAATCTCTATAAGGAAGTCAATTACCTTGGTACCCAGAGCTCCCGCGGCAAAATAGTAATAGGTTGGGGAAGTGTCTATAGGAGCTGCCTGGCCCTCCAGACTTGTCATTTCTTTCTAAAATTTCTCAGTGACAGTTTCTATCCTTTTTCTTTTTGCATTTTGGGGAGTCCTTTCTCCAATAGCCTTCTTCTTTTTAATAGGTGCATTAATTGGCACCTAATCGGTCTTCCCCTTTTCCTTTCAGGCCCTGCTTCTCCTCTGGTTTCTTCACACTGTTTCTTAAAGAAAACAGTGGGCTGCTTTACTTTTCTTGTTTCTCAGGCACAGTAATCTTCAGGAGTCAAAACAGAACAACTCCTGCTGGCACAGAAATACAAACCCCAAACCATAACCATAGAAAAGCCCCAAAGTGGGAACATATGAACAAAACTGGGATCCATAATTCCATTAGTATCCTATTAGTCTAAATTAGTGTTCACAATCAAGTCCTAATGTCTTATCTCCTGCCAATTAATACTGCAAATGATCCTGATCAGATCCAAATGGCACAAAGCCTAAGTAGTAGGGATAGAGGACCCTTAGTATGCACACTAGTTTTACTTACCCAGTCTTGGAGTCTATCTGCTGCTCAGAAACCCATTTCCTTTCACCAGCCAAGCATTTAAGATGGCTGATGCCTTAAAAAGGAGTGCAGGAAGATTCCCTGAGAAAAGCCCTCAGCAGCTGCTGTAAAGTTCCCGCAGTCCCATTCCCAAGGTCAGCCCGCCACAGGCAGTTGGGACCCCAGTCTGGGCCTTCTGACACTTACTGGGGTCCACACTGTCCCAATGAAGATACCAAAAACTGTAACCAAAAAATGCAGGGTTGGCTGTCTGACCCAATGAAAGCCAAAGTGTAAGGCAGGTACTGGTGCAAAAAGAAAGAGATTTTATTCAGGTGCTTAGAAGTGAGATCTAAGTTAGACCTGAGAGAATGGAGGACTCCCCTCTCAAAGACCATTTCACCTTTCTACTCAAGCTCCCCATTCTTGTAGGGTTAGGGAGGGGAGAACACTTTTATTTAATCCAATTATCATCTTAGCTTGAAGAGTGGCTGAGCCCAGTCCATTTATCTTTCTACCTTTTGGTGCACTCAGTGTAAAAACTTCACCCTACACCATCTTGGTCAACTGGGGAGACTCCTGTGTTCCTCTCTATGATTGTGGGGAGGGGAATGCTGCAAGAACCACCATAAGGAGACCTGGAGATGCTACAGTCCTCAGCTCATCCCTGGACATTGAACATAATGCCTACACACCCAGTGAGCTTGTTGGAGTCTACACGGAACCCCTGGATCCTGGCATGACTGCATTCTCTGAGCAGCCCCTGCATGGCCCACCTTCCAAAGTGGCAAGCCAGGCCCCACACTGTGCCTGACAGCTGCCTACGGTAACAATCTATTACTGGAACAATTGTAGTGCACTCCTGAGGAGAGGAGTAGACTAAGAGCAAGAAAAATAATTTCAGATAGAATATAAGTTAGATCTAATATTTTATTGTTAGTCTCACTTTCTCTGAAAATTACCAGCTTTGATTGAAAAGAAATGACTGTGCTCTTCCCATTCTATCCAATTACTCCTATCTTACATACTTACTCCTATCTACTATATGAAACATCTGCCCTTTTCAGAGTTTAACCTATGGTTCAACACACTGCACTTAGCTTCTCTTATATTGAGGAGTCCAGGTTTACTTTCTTTAAATAGTAGAAAAATACTTAAATTGTCTTTTTAAGGCCTCTAATTAGCATTCTGAATTGCTTTTCACTTATTCTTTGGTAATGACAAATAGATATTAAAAAGAAAAGATTATGGAGACCATAATTTTCTTTTTTTTTTAAACTTATCTATATTGTTCAAAGTATTACAATGTCCTTTTTCCACCTTGTTGACACCCTCCTCTCTGCTCTTATACCCCTCCTTCAAAACACAGTTGTCTATATCCATTGATTATGCATATATTCATATAAGAACTTTGATTTATCTCTTCCTGACCACCCACCTTCTTCCCTCTGAGGTTTGTCAGTCTGTTCCCTACTTCCATGTCTCTGAATCTAATTTGTTCAATAACTTCTTTTTTTCAATACATTCCGCAAATAATTGAGATCATATGATACTTATCTTTCTCTGTTTGGCTTATTTCACTTAACATAATGCTCTTCAGGTCCCTACATGCCTTCTCAAAGGGGAAAATATCTTTCTTTTTACAGCTGCGTACTATTCCATTGTGTAAATGTACCAATTTTTTTTTATCCACTTATCTACTGATGGACACTTGGGCTGTTTCCAGATCTTAGCTATTGTACACAGTGCTGCTACAAATTAAGGGTACATATATCAGACTTCTTATGATACATTCCCATAAGTAAGATAACTGGGTCAAATGACAGTTTTATTTTTAATTTTTTGAAGAAACACCAGACTGTTTTCCATAGTGGCTGCATCAGTCTACATTTCCATCAGCAGTGTACTTGAGTACTCTTTCCTCCACATCCTCAGGACCACTTATTCTTTGATGATTTGTGGGTTGTAGCTATTCTGAAGGTGTGAGGTAATACCTCATCATCATTTTAATTTGCATCTTTCTAATGGTTAGTAATGTTGAGCATTTGTCATATGTATGTTTGCATGTCCTCTTTGGAAACGTGGATATTCAGGTTCTCTGCCCATTTTCAAATTAAATTGTTTGCCTTCCTTTTGTTGAGTTGTATGAGTACTGTATATATTTTGGAAATTAAGCGCTTATCCAAGGTATCATTGGCAAAATATATTTCTCCACACAGTGGGGTCTATTTACATTTTGAAGATGGTTTCTTTGGCTGTGCAGAAGCATTTTAGTTTTATATAGTCTTATTTATTAATATTTTCCTTTTGTTTCTCTTGCCCTAGGCAATGTATTGGTAAAAATTCTGCTATGTGAGAGTCTGAGATATTGCTTTCTAACATTTCTTCTAGAAATTTTATAGTTTCATAACCTACATTTAAGTATTTTATCCATTTTGAGTTTATTGTGTATGGTGTAAGTTGGTGGTCTAGTTTTATTTTTCTGTATGTACCTATACAGTATTCCCAATATCATTTATTGAAGAAACTGTCTTTATTTCATTGCATGCTCTTGCCTCCTTTGTCAAATATTAATTGAGCATAATGTCTGGGGTCAATTTCTGGGTTATCTGTTGTTTTCCATTGTTCTATATCTCTGTTCTTGTGCCAGTACCAGGCTGTTGTGATTATGATGGTTTTGTGAGCGCTCCTACCTTGTTCTTCCTTTTCAAGATTGCTGTGGCTACTTGGGTTTATTTTTGTTTTGTTTTTTTTTCTTTTGGTCCCATATAAACTTTTGCAGTATTTGTTATAGATCTGTGAAATATGTCATTGGTATTTTAGTAAGGATTACATTGAATCTATAGATAGCTCTGGGTAGTATGGACATTTTACCATGACCATGGTATATGCTTTCACTTGTTTATATCTTCCTCTATTTTTTCCAATGTACTTTAGATTTTTAAAACAGATCTTTTGCCCTGGTCATTTTGGCTCAGCAGTTAGAGTGTCTGCCTGCGGACCAGAGAGTCCCAGGTTCGGTTCCAGTAAGGGCACGTACCTCGGTTGCAGTTTATCCCTGGCCCTGGTTGGGATCGTGTGGGTGGCAACCAGTCAATGTGTCTCTCTCACATCAATGTTTCTCTCTCTCTCTCTCTCTTCCCCCCTCTCTCCCTCCCACTCTACCTGAAGATAAATGCAAAAATGTCCTCCAGTGAGGATAAAAACAAAAAACAGATCTGTTATCTCCTTGGTTAAGTTTATTCCCAAGTATTTTAATTTTTTTTCTTGCAATAGTAAATGGGATTTTTTGTTCCTCTCTGAGTGTTCATTATCAGTGTATAAAAATGCCATCAATATCTGAATGTTAAACCCTGGCCAGTTTGGCTCAGCGGTTACAGTGTCGGCCCACAGACCAGAGAGTCCCGGCTTTGGTTCCTGCTAAGTGCACGTACCTCAGTTGCAGTTGGTCCTGGCCTCGATTGGGGTCGTGTGAGTGGCAGCCACTCAATGTATCTCTCTCATGTCAATGTCTCTCTCTCCCTCTTCCTCCCTCTCTCCCTCCCACTCTATCTCAAGATAACTGCAAAAATATCCTTGAGTGAGGATAAAAAAAAAAAAATCTGGATGTTAATTTTGTACCCTAGTACTTTGCTGAATTTATTTATTTAATCTATTAGGTTTTTTTTGGTGGAGTTTTTAGGGTTTTCTATATACAATATCATGTCATCTGTGAATAATGGCAATTTTACTCTCTCCTTTCCAATTTGGATGCCTTTTATTTTTTTCCCCTTGTCTGATCATTGTGGTTAAAACCTCCAACATTATGCTGAATAAGAGTGGTGAACTGGACAGTCTGTAATTGAAACATAGTGGTGTCAAATAAAGCCCCGGTGGGGCCCTGGGCCCCTGTTGGTCTGAAAAAAAAAAAAAGAGTGATGAAAGTGGACATTTCTGTCTTATTCCTGCTCTTAAGGGAAATGCTTTTAGTTTTCGCCCATTGGGTATGACGTTGTCTGTAAGTTTTTCATATATGGTCTTTGTTATGTTGAAGAATATTATCTCTCTATTCCCACTATTCCCACTTTGCTGAGAGTTTTTATAAAAAATGGATGCCAGAATTTGTCAAATGCTTTTTCAGCTTCTATTGATATGATCATATATTTATCTTTCATTTTGTTTATGTAGTGTATCACATTTATTGATTTGCAAATATTGTACCAGCCTTGTATCCCTGGGATAAATCTTACTTGGTCATAGTGTATAATTATTTTAATATATTGCTGGATTCGATTTGATAATGTTTTGTTGACGATTTTGGTGTCTATGTTCATTAGGTATATTGACCTGTAATTTTCTTTCCTTGTTGTGTCTTTATCTGGTATTGGGATTAGGATTATACTGGTCTCATAAAAAGAGCTTGGAAGTCTTCCTTCTCTTGAATTTTGGGAATAGTTTGAGGAGAACAGGTGTGTTTATTCTTTGAATGTTTGGCAAAACTCTCCTATAAAGTTGTCTGAACTTGAGATTTTGTTTACTGGGAATTTATTGATTACAGCTTCAATTTCCTTAGTTGTTATTGTTATGTTCAGGTTTTCTGACTCTTCTTGGTTGAGTTTGGGAAGCTTGTATAAATCTAGAAATTTGTCCATTTTGCCTAGGTTGTCTAATTTGTTGGTATATAAATGTTCAAAACATGTTCTTACAATCCTTTGTATTTCTGTGGTGTCAATTGTTACTTGACCTCTTATATTTCTGATTTTATTTATTTGGGTCCTCTCTGTTTTTTGGTGACTCTGGCTAAAGATCCATCAATCTGTTTTACCTTTTTAAACAATCAGGTCTTGGTTTTATTAATCTTTTGAATTTTTTTCTTTGTCTCTATGTAATTTATTTCTGCTCTGATTTTCATTGTTTTCTTTCTGTTACTTTGGGTTTTTCTTCTTGTTCTCTTCTTATTTAAGTTGTAGGGTTAGATAGTGTTTTAGAAAAAAAAATTATTTAATTTGTTTTTATAAGCCTCAAGAAAGTTTGGGAAAACTCCTTCTCAGGACTGGTTTTGTTGTGTCCCACAGATTTTGTGTTGTTGTGTGTTTATATTTATTAGTTTCCAGGAAGTTTTTGGATTCTTCCTTGATCTCATTGGTAACCCATTCATTGTTTAATAACATGCTATTTAGCCTCCATGTGTTTGAATATTTTGAGTGTTCATATTGTAATTGATTTCTAGTTTCATGCCACTGTGATCCTAAAAGATGCTTGATATAATTTTAATGTTCTTGAACTTGTAAAGATTTAACTTGTATTTTAATATATGGTTTATCTTTGAGAATGCCCTATGTGCACTTGAGAAAATGTATATTCTACAGCTTTTCAGATAAATATTCTGCAATATCAATGAAATCTCTCTATTTAGTGTATAATTTAGGGTCTCTGTTTCCTTGTTGATTCTTTGTCTAGAAGATCTATGCAGTGGTGTCAGTGGGATATTCAAGTTCCCTACTATGATTTTTTCTTCAAATATGTTTTATTGATTCTTTTATTTTTAATTTTTTTATTTTTTTTTATAATGAATTTTTATTTATTTTTTTGTTACAGATATTTTACCTTTTTACCCCATTGTCACCCCCCACCCCACCCACCCTCCACCCTGTCCCCGGCTTAGTTGTTCATGTCCATTGGTCATGCATACATGCATATAAGTTCTGTGGTTTATCTCTTCCCACCCTCCCCGCCCCCCATCCCCTCTTCTGAGGGATGTCAGTCTGTGCCCTACTTCCATGTGTCTGGGTCTACTGTATTCCTCAGACTGTTATGTTCATTATATTCCATATATAAGTGAGATCATGTGGTATTTGTCTTTTTCTGCTTGGCTTCTTTCACTTAGGATAATACTTTCCAGGTCCCTCCATGTCGTCTCAAAGGATAAGAGATCTTTCTTTCTTACCGCTGCATAGTACTCCATTGTGTATATGTACCACTGCTTTTTGATCCATTCGTCTACTGGTGGACACTTGGGCTGTTTCCAGATCATAGCTATTGTAAATAGTGCTGCTATGAACATGGGGGTACATATATTCTTCCTGATTGGTGTTTCAGGCTTCTTAGGGTATATTTCCAGCACTGGGATCACTGGGTCGAATGGAAGTTCAATTTTTAATTTTTTGAGGTAGCACCATATTGTTTTCAATAGCGGCTGCACCAGTCTGCATTCCCACCAGCAGTGTATTAGAGTCCCCTTTTCTCCACACCCTCGCCAACACTTGTTGTTTGATGATTTGTTGATGGCGGCCATTCTGACAGGTGTGAGGTGATACCTCATTGTTGTTTTAATTTGCATCTCTCTGATGATTAGTGACGTTGAGCATTTCTTCATATGTCTCTTGGCCATTTGTATGTCCTGTTTGGAGAGGTGTCTATTCAGCTCCTCTGCCCATTTTTTAATTGGGTTCTTTGTCTTCCTTTTGTGGAGTTGTATGAGCACTCTATATATATTGGAAATTAACCCCTTATCTGATACATCATTGGCAATGATGTTCTCCCATACAGTGGGTTGCCTTTCGATTTTGATGATTGTTTCTTTTGCTGTGCAGAAGCTTTTTAGTTTGATGTAGTCCCATGTGTTCATTTTCTCCTTTATTTGTGTTGCCTTAGGTGATGTATCAGTGAAAATTCTGCTCCGTATGATGTCCGAAATTTTGTTGCCTACATTTTCTTCTAGAATTTTTATGGATTCACGGGTCACATTTAAGTCTTTTATCCATTTTGAGTTTATTTTTGTGTATGGTGTAAGTTGATGGTCTAGTTTCATTTTTTTGCATGTAGCTGTCCAATTTTCCCAACACCATTTATTAAAGAGGCTGTCTTTACTCCACTGTATGCTCTTGCCACCTTTGTCAAATATTAATTGAGCATATTGCCTTGGGTCCATTTCTGGGTTTTCAGTTCTGTTCCACTGGTCTATATGCCTGTTCTTGTGCCAGTACCAGGCTGTTTTGGTTACAGTCGCTTTGTAGTATAACCTGATATCTGGTATTGTGATCCCACCTACTTTGTTCTTCTTTTTCAAGATTGCTGTGGCTATTCGGGGTCTTTTTTGGTTCCATATGAACTTTTGAAGTATTTGTTCTAGTTCTATGAAATATGTCGTTGGTATTTTGATGGGTATTGTATTGAATCTATAGATTGCTTTGGGTAGTATGGACATTTTAATGATGTTAATTCTTCCAATCCATGAACAGGGTATGTGCTTCCAATTTTTTATATCTTCCTCTATTTCTTTTTTCAATGACCTGTAGTTTTCTGCAAATAGGTCCTTTACTTCTTCAGTTAAGTTCATTCCTAGGTATCGTAATTTTTTTGGAGCGATGGTAAATGGAATTGTTTCTTCAGTTTCTCTTTCTGTGAGTTCATCATTGATGTACAAGAATGCCGTTGATTTCTTGACGTTAATTTTGTATCCTGCTACTTTGCCAAATTCATTTATTAAGTCTAATAGATTTTTGATGGAGTCTTTAGGGTTTTCTATGTGTAATATCATGTCATCTGCAAATAATGACAGTTTCACTTCCTCCTTTCCAATTTGGATCCCTTTTATTTTTTCTTCATGTCTGATTGCTGGGGCTAAGACTTCCAGGACAATGTTAAATAAGAGTGGCGAAAGTGGACATCCCTGTCTCGTTCCTGTTCTTAATGGAAATGTTTTTAGTTTCTGTCCATTGAGTATGATGTTGGCTGTAGGTCTTTCATATATGGCCTTTATTATGTCGAGATATGATCCCTCTATTCCTACATTGCTGAGCGTTTTTATCAGAAATGGATGCTGGATTTTGTCGAATGCTTTTTCAGCATCTATTGATATGATCATGTGGTTTTTATTCTTCATTTTGTTTATGTGGTGTATCACGTTTATTGATTTGCGAATATTGTACCAGCCTTGCATCCCTGGAATGAATCCCGCTTGGTCATGGTGAATAATTTTTTTGATGTATTTCTGGATCCGATTTGCTAATATTTTGTTCAGGATTTTGGCGTCTATGTTCATCGGGGATATTGGCCTGTAGTTTTCTTTCTTCGTAGTGTCTTTTTCTGGTTTTGGAATTAGAATTATGCTGGCCTCATAGAACGTCTTTGGAAGTCTTCCTTCTTCTTGAATTTTTTGAAATAGTTTGAGGAGAATGGGTGTTAGATCTTTTTTGAATGTTCGGTAAAACTCCCCCGTGAAACCATCTGGGCCTGGGCTTTTGTTTGCTGGGAGAGTCTTGATTACCTCTTCAATTTCCTTAGTTGTTATTGGTCTGTTCAAGTTTTCTATCTCTTCCGGGAATAGTTTTGGGAGACTGCGTGTTTCTAGAAATTTGTCCATTTCGCTTAGATTGTCGAATTTGTTGCCATATAGTTGTTCATAGTAGTTGTTAACAATCTTTTGTATTTCCGTGGTGTTGGTTGTTACTTCTCCTCTTTCATTTCTGATTTTGTGTATTTGGGTTCTCTCTCTTTATTTCTTGGTGAGTCTAGCTAAGGGTCCATCAATCTTGTTTATCTTTTCGAAAAACCAGCTCTTTGTTTCATTGATCGTTTGAATTGTTTTTTTGGTCTCTATGTCATTTATTTCTGCTCTGATCTTTACTGTTTCCTTCCTTCTACTTGCTGTGGGGTTTTCTTTTTGTTTGCTTTCTAATTCTTTAAGTTGTGAGGTTAGACAGTCAATTCGAATTTTTTCTTGTTTTTTGAGGTAGGCCTGTAGTGCTATGAACTTCCCTCTCAGAACTGCTTTCGCTGCATCCCATAGATTTTGTGTTGTTGTGTGTTCATTTTCATTGGTTTCCAGGAAGTTTTAATTTCTTCCTTGATCTCCTCGGTGACCCATTCATTGTTTAATAACATGTTGTTTAGCCTCCATGTGTTGAAATGTCTTTGCATGTTCTTGTTGCAATTGATTTCTAGTTTCAGGCCATTGTGATCTGAGAAGATGCTTGATATGATTTCAATCTTCTTGAACTTGTAGAGATTTAGTTTGTGTCCTAACATGTGGTCTATCTTTGAGAATGTCCCTTGTGCACTTGAGAAGAATGTGTATTCTGTAGTTTTGGGGTGTAATTCCCTGTAGATATCTATTAAATCCATTTGGTCTAGTGCTTCATTTAGAGTCTCTGTTTCCTTGCTAATTTTGTGCCTAGAGGATCTATCCAGTCCTGTCAATGGGGTGTTGAAGTCCCTTGCTATGATTGTATTGCTGTTGATTTCTCCTTGGAAATCTTCCAGAAGATTTTGAATATATTTTGGTGCTCCTATATTGGGTGCATATATATGTATCAAGGTTATATCTTCCTGTTGGATAGATTCTTTCAATGTAGTGGCCTTCTTTTTCTCTAGTTATGGCCTTCATTTTGAAATCTATTTTATCAGATATGAGTATTGCTACCCCAGCTTTTTTTTGCTTTCCGTTTGTTTAGAAATTTTTTTTTCCATCCCTTCACTTTGAACTTATGTGAGTCTTTTGTTGTGAGTTGGGTCTCTTGTAAACAACATATAGATGAGTCGTGCTTCCTTATCCCATCAGCTACTCTGTGTCTTTTTATGGGAGCATTCATTCCATTTACATTTAAGGTGATTATTGATATGTACTTATTTATTGCTATTTTTGTTTAATGTGGTTCTATTTTTCTTCCCATTTCTCCGGATAATTACAGCAGTCCTTTTAACATTTCTTGCAGTGCTAGTTTGGTGCTAATGTATTTTCTTAGCCTTTTTTTTTTTTGTCTGGGAAGCCTTTATTTGACCTTCTATTTTGAATGATAGCCTTGCTGGGTAGAGTAGTCTTGGATTCAGATTCTACTCTTTCATGACCTTGATTAATTCATGCCATTCCCTTCTGGCCTGTAGTTTTTCTTGTGAGAAGTCAGCTGAGAGCCTTATGGGTTTCCCTTGTAGGTAACCTGTTGCTTATCTCTTGCTGCTTTTAGGATTCTCTCTTTGTCTTTAATTTGTGGCATTTTGATTACTATGTATCTTGGTGTGGGCCTGTTTGTGTTCTTCTCACTTGGGACTCTCTGTGCTTCTTGAACTTGAATGCCTTCTTCCTTCACCAAATTAGGGAAGTTTTCTGTCACTATATTTTGAATATATTCTCTATCCCTTGCTCATTTTCGTCTTCTTCGGGGACTCCTATGATGCGAATATTATTACATTTCCAGTTGTCCCACTGTTCTCTTAAGCTGTCTTCCTGTTTTTTTTTGTTTTTTTATTTTATTTTATTTTTTTATGAATTTTTATTTATTTTTTTGTTACAGATATTTTACCTTTTTACCCCATTGGCACCCCCCACCCTACCCCCCCTCCACCCTGTCCCCGGCTTAGTTGTCCATGTCCATTGGTCATGCATACATGCATATAAGTTCTGTGGTTTATCTCCTCCCACCCCCCCACCCCCCATCCCCTCTTCTGAGGGATGTCAGTCTGTGCCCTGCTTCCATGTGTCTGGGTCTACTGTATTCCTCAGACTGTTATGTTCATTATATTCCATATATAAGTGAGATCATGTGGTATTTGTCTTTTTCTGCTTGGCTTCTTTCACTTAGGATAATACTTTCCAGGTCCCTCCATGTCGTCTCAAAGGATAAGAGATCTTTCTTTCTTACCGCTGCATAGTACTCCATTGTGTATATGTACCACAGCTTTTTGATCCATTCGTCTACTGGTGGACACTTGGGCTGTTTCCAGATCATAGCTATTGTAAATAGTGCTGCTATGAACATGGGGGTACATATATTCTTCCTGATTGGTGTTTCAGGCTTCTTAGGGTATATTTCCAGCACTGGGATCACTGGGTCAAATGGAAGTTCAATTTTTAATTTTTTGAGGTAGCACCATATTGTTTTCCATAGCGGCTGCACCAGTCTGCATTCCCACCAGCAGTGTATTAGAGTCCCCTTTTCTCCACACCCTCGCCAACACTTGTTGTTTGATGATTTGTTGATGGCGGCCATTCTGACAGGTGTGAGGTGATACCTCATTGTTGTTTTAATTTGCATCTCTCTGATGATTAGTGATGTTGAGCATTTCTTCATATGTCTCTTGGCCATTTGTATGTCCTGTTTGGAGAGGTGTCTGTTCAGCTCCTCTGCCCATTTTTTAATTGGGTTCTTTGTCTTCCTTTTGTGGAGTTGTATGAGCACTCTATATATATTGGAAATTAACCCCTTATCTGATACATCATTGGCAATGATGTTCTCCCATACAGTGGGTTGCCTTTCGATTTTGATGATTGTTTCTTTTGCTGTGCAGAAGCTTTTCAGTTTGATGTAGTCCCATGTGTTCATTTTCTCCTTTATTTGTGTTGCCTTAGGTGATGTATCAGTGAAAATTCTGCTCCGTATGATGTCCGAAATTTTGTTGCCTACATTTTCTTCTAGAATTTTTATGGATTCACGGGTCACATTTAAGTCTTTTATCCATTTTGAGTTTATTTTTGTGTATGGTGTAAGTTGATGGTCTAGTTTCATTTTTTTGCATGTAGCTGTCCAATTTTCCCAACACCATTTATTAAAGAGGCTGTCTTTACTCCACTGTATGCTCTTGCCACCTTTGTCAAATATTAATTGAGCGTATTGCCTTGGGTCCATTTCTGGGTTTTCAGTTCTGTTCCACTGGTCTATATGCCTGTTCTTGTGCCAGTACCAGGCTGTTTTGGTTACAGTCGCTTTGTAGTATAACCTGATATCTGGTATTGTGATCCCACCTACTTTGTTCTTCTTTTTCAAGATTGCTGTGGCTATTCGGGGTCTTTTTTGGTTCCATATGAACTTTTGAAGTATTTGTTCTAGTTCTATGAAATATGTCGTTGGTATTTTGATGGGTTTTGTATTGAATCTATAGATTGCTTTGGGTAGTATGGACATTTTAATGATGTTAATTCTTCCAATCCATGAACAGGGTATGTGCTTCCAATTTTTTATATCTTCCTCTATTTCTTTTTTCAATGACCTGTAGTTTTCTGCAAATAGGTCCTTTACTTCTTCGGTTAAGTTCATTCCTAGGTATCGTAATTTTTTTGGAGCGATGGTAAATGGAATTGTTTCTTCAGTTTCTCTTTCTGTGAGTTCATCATTGATGTACAAGAATGCCGTTGATTTCTTGACGTTAATTTTGTATCCTGCTACTTTGCCAAATTCATTTATTAAGTCTAATAGATTTTTGATGGAGTCTTTAGGGTTTTCTATGTGTAATATCATGTCATCTGCAAATAATGACAGTTTCACTTCCTCCTTTCCAATTTGGATCCCTTTTATTTTTTCTTCATGTCTGATTGCTGGGGCTAAGACTTCCAGGACAATGTTAAATAAGAGTGGCGAAAGTGGACATCCCTGTCTCGTTCCTGTTCTTAATGGAAATGTTTTTAGTTTCTGTCCATTGAGTATGATGTTGGCTGTAGGTCTTTCATATATGGCCTTTATTATGTCGAGATATGATCCCTCTATTCCTACATTGCTGAGCGTTTTTATCAGAAATGGATGCTGGATTTTGTCGAATGCTTTTTCAGCATCTATTGATATGATCATGTGGTTTTTATTCTTCATTTTGTTTATGTGGTGTATCACGTTTATTGATTTGCGAATATTGTACCAGCCTTGCATCCCTGGAATGAATCCCGCTTGGTCATGGTGAATAATTTTTTTGATGTATTTCTGGATCCGATTTGCTAATATTTTGTTCAGGATTTTGGCGTCTATGTTCATCGGGGATATTGGCCTGTAGTTTTCTTTCTTCGTAGTGTCTTTTTCTGGTTTTGGAATTAGAATTATGCTGGCCTCATAGAACGTCTTTGGAAGTCTTCCTTCTTCTTGAATTTTTTGAAATAGTTTGAGGAGAATGGGTGTTAGATCTTTTTTGAATGTTCGGTAAAACTCCCCCGTGAAACCATCTGGGCCTGGGCTTTTGTTTGCTGGGAGAGTCTTGATTACCTCTTCAATTTCCTTAGTTGTTATTGGTCTGTTCAAGTTTTCTATCTCTTCCGGGAATAGTTTTGGGAGACTGCGTGTTTCTAGAAATTTGTCCATTTCGCTTAGATTGTCGAATTTGTTGCCATATAGTTGTTCATAGTAGTTGTTAACAATCTTTTGTATTTCCGTGGTGTTGGTTGTTACTTCTCCTCTTTCATTTCTGATTTTGTGTATTTGGGTTCTCTCTCTTTATTTCTTGGTGAGTCTAGCTAAGGGTCCATCAATCTTGTTTATCTTTTCGAAAAACCAGCTCTTTGTTTCATTGATCGTTTGAATTGTTTTTTTGGTCTCTATGTCATTTATTTCTGCTCTGATCTTTACTGTTTCCTTCCTTCTACTTGCTGTGGGGTTTTCTTTTTGTTTGCTTTCTAATTCTTTAAGTTGTGAGGTTAGACAGTCAATTAGAAATTTTTCTTGTTTTTTGAGGTAGGCCTGTAGTGCTATGAACTTCCCTCTCAGAACTGCTTTCGCTGCATCCCATAGATTTTGTGTTGTTGTGTGTTCATTTTCATTGGTTTCCAGGAAGTTTTAATTTCTTCCTTGATCTCCTCGGTGACCCATTCATTGTTTAATAACATGTTGTTTAGCCTCCATGTGTTGAAATGTCTTTGCATGTTCTTGTTGCAATTGATTTCTAGTTTCAGGCCATTGTGATCTGAGAAGATGCTTGATATGATTTCAATCTTCTTGAACTTGTAGAGATTTAGTTTGTGTCCTATCATGTGGTCTATCTTTGAGAATGTCCCTTGTGCACTTGAGAAGAATGTGTATTCTGTAGTTTTGGGGTGTAATTCCCTGTAGATATCTATTAAATCCATTTGGTCTAGTGCTTCATTTAGAGTCTCTGTTTCCTTGCTAATTTTGTGCCTAGAGGATCTATCCAGTCCTGTCAATGGGGTGTTGAAGTCCCTTGCTATGATTGTATTGCTGTCGATTTCTCCTTGGAAATCTTCCAGAAGATTTTGAATATATTTTGGTGCTCCTATATTGGGTGCATATATATGTATCAAGGTTATATCTTCCTGTTGGATAGATTCTTTCAATGTAGTGGCCTTCTTTTTCTCTAGTTATGGCCTTCATTTTGAAATCTATTTTATCAGATATGAGTATTGCTACCCCAGCTTTTTTTTGCTTTCCGTTTGTTTAGAAATTTTTTTTTCCATCCCTTCACTTTGAACCTATGTGAGTCTTTTGTTGTGAGTTGGGTCTCTTGTAAACAACATATAGATGAGTCGTGCTTCCTTATCCCATCAGCTACTCTGTGTCTTTTTATGGGAGCATTCATTCCATTTACATTTAAGGTGATTATTGATATGTACTTATTTATTGCTATTTTTGTTTAATGTGGTTCTATTTTTCTTCCCATTTCTCCGGATAATTACAGCAGTCCTTTTAACATTTCTTGCAGTGCTAGTTTGGTGCTAATGTATTTTCTTAGCCTTTTTTTTTTTGTCTGGGAAGCCTTTATTTGACCTTCTATTTTGAATGATAGCCTTGCTGGGTAGAGTAGTCTTGGATTCAGATTCTACTCTTTCATGACCTTGATTAATTCATGCCATTCCCTTCTGGCCTGTAGTTTTTCTTGTGAGAAGTCAGCTGAGAGCCTTATGGGTTTCCCTTGTAGGTAACCTGTTGCTTATCTCTTGCTGCTTTTAGGATTCTCTCTTTGTCTTTAATTTGTGGCATTTTGATTACTATGTATCTTGGTGTGGGCCTGTTTGTGTTCTTCTCACTTGGGACTCTCTGTGCTTCTTGAACTTGAATGCCTTCTTCCTTCACCAAATTAGGGAAGTTTTCTGTCACTATATTTTGAATATATTCTCTATCCCTTGCTCATTTTCGTCTTCTTCGGGGACTCCTATGATGCGAATATTATTACATTTCCAGTTGTCCCACTGTTCTCTTAAGCTGTCTTCCTGTTTTTTTTTGTTTTTTTATTTTATTTTATTTTTTATGAATTTTTATTTATTTTTTTGTTACAGATATTTTACCTTTTTACCCCATTGGCACCCCCCACCCTACCCCCCCTCCACCCTGTCCCCGGCTTAGTTGTCCATGTCCATTGGTCATGCATACATGCATATAATTTCTGTGGTTTATCTCTTCCCACCCCCCCACCCCCCAACCCCACTTCTGAGGGATGTCAGTCTGTGCCCTGCTTCCATGTGTCTGGGTCTACTGTATTCCTCAGACTGTTATGTTCATTATATTCCATATATAAGTGAGATCATGTGGTATTTGTCTTTTTCTGCTTGGCTTCTTTCACTTAGGATAATACTTTCCAGGTCCCTCCATGTCGTCTCAACGGATAAGAGATCTTTCTTTCTTACCGCTGCATAGTACTCCATTGTGTATATGTACCACAGCTTTTTGATCCATTCGTCTACTGGTGGACACTTGGGCTGTTTCCAGATCATAGCTATTGTAAATAGTGCTGCTATGAACATGGGGGTACATATATTCTTCCTGATTGGTGTTTCAGGCTTCTTAGGGTATATTTCCAGCACTGGGATCACTGGGTCAAATGGAAGTTCAATTTTTAATTTTTTGAGGTAGCACCATATTGTTTTCCATAGCGGCTGCACCAGTCTGCATTCCCACCAGCAGTGTATTAGAGTCCCCTTTTCTCCACACCCTCGCCAACACTTGTTGTTTGATGATTTGTTGATGGCTGCCATTCTGACAGGTGTGAGGTGATACCTCATTGTTGTTTTAATTTGCATCTCTCTGATGATTAGTGATGTTGAGCATTTCTTCATATGTCTCTTGGCCATTTGTATGTCCTGTTTGGAGAGGTGTCTATTCAGCTCCTCTGCCCATTTTTTAATTGGGTTCTTTGTCTTCCTTTTGTGGAGTTGTATGAGCACTCTATATATATTGGAAATTAACCCCTTATCTGATACATCATTGGCAATGATGTTCTCCCATACAGTGGGTTGCCTTTCGATTTTGATGATTGTTTCTTTTGCTGTGCAGAAGCTTTTTAGTTTGATGTAGTCCCATGTGTTCATTTTCTCCTTTATTTGTGTTGCCTTAGGTGATGTATCAGTGAAAATTCTGCTCCGTATGATGTCCGAAATTTTGTTGCCTACATTTTCTTCTAGAATTTTATGGATTCACGGGTCACATTTAAGTCTTTTATCCATTTTGAGTTTATTTTTGTGTATGGTGTAAGTTGATGGTCTAGTTTCATTTTTTTGCATGTAGCTGTCCAATTTTCCCAACACCATTTATTAAAGAGGCTGTCTTTACTCCACTGTATGCTCTTGCCACCTTTGTCAAATATTAATTGAGCGTATTGCCTTGGGTCCATTTCTGGGTTTTCAGTTCTGTTCCACTGGTCTATATGCCTGTTCTTGTGCCAGTACCAGGCTGTTTTGGTTACAGTCGCTTTGTAGTATAACCTGATATCTGGTATTGTGATCCCACCTACTTTGTTCTTCTTTTTCAAGATTGCTGTGGCTATTCGGGGTCTTTTTGGTTCCATATGAACTTTTGAAGTATTTGTTCTAGTTCTATGAAATATGTCGTTGGTATTTTGATGGGTATTGTATTGAATCTATAGATTGCTTTGGGTAGTATGGACATTTTAATGATGTTAATTCTTCCAATCCATGAACAGGGTATGTGCTTCCAATTTTTTATATCTTCCTCTATTTCTTTTTTCAATGACCTGTAGTTTTCTGCAAATAGGTCCTTTACTTCTTCGGTTAAGTTCATTCCTAGGTATCGTAATTTTTTTGGAGCGATGGTAAATGGAATTGTTTCTTCAGTTTCTCTTTCTGTGAGTTCATCATTGATGTACAAGAATGCCGTTGATTTCTTGACGTTAATTTTGTATCCTGCTACTTTGCCAAATTCATTTATTAAGTCTAATAGATTTTTGATGGAGTCTTTAGGGTTTTCTATGTGTAATATCATGTCATCTGCAAATAATGACAGTTTCACTTCCTCCTTTCCAATTTGGATCCCTTTTATTTTTTCTTCATGTCTGATTGCTGGGGCTAAGACTTCCAGGACAATGTTAAATAAGAGTGGCGAAAGTGGACATCCCTGTCTCGTTCCTGTTCTTAATGGAAATGTTTTTAGTTTCTGTCCATTGAGTATGATGTTGGCTGTAGGTCTTTCATATATGGCCTTTATTATGTCGAGATATGATCCCTCTATTCCTACATTGCTGAGCGTTTTTATCAGAAATGGATGCTGGATTTTGTCGAATGCTTTTTCAGCATCTATTGATATGATCATGTGGTTTTTATTCTTCATTTTGTTTATGTGGTGTATCACGTTTATTGATTTGCGAATATTGTACCAGCCTTGCATCCCTGGAATGAATCCCGCTTGGTCATGGTGAATAATTTTTTTGATGTATTTCTGGATCCGATTTGCTAATATTGTGTTCAGGATTTTGGCGTCTATGTTCATCGGGGATATTGGCCTGTAGTTTTCTTTCTTCGTAGTGTCTTTTTCTGGTTTTGGAATTAGAATTATGCTGGCCTCATAGAACGTCTTTGGAAGTCTTCCTTCTTCTTGAATTTTTTGAAATAGTTTGAGGAGAATGGGTGTTAGATCTTTTTTGAATGTTCGGTAAAACTCCCCCGTGAAACCATCTGGGCCTGGGCTTTTGTTTGCTGGGAGAGTCTTGATTACCTCTTCAATTTCCTTAGTTGTTATTGGTCTGTTCAAGTTTTCTATCTCTTCCGGGAATAGTTTTGGGAGACTGCGTGTTTCTAGAAATTTGTCCATTTCGCTTAGATTGTCGAATTTGTTGCCATATAGTTGTTCATAGTAGTTGTTAACAATCTTTTGTATTTCCGTGGTGTTGGTTGTTACTTCTCCTCTTTCATTTCTGATTTTGTGTATTTGGGTTCTCTCTCTTTATTTCTTGGTGAGTCTAGCTAAGGGTCCATCAATCTTGTTTATCTTTTCGAAAAACCAGCTCTTTGTTTCATTGATCGTTTGAATTGTTTTTTTGGTCTCTATGTCATTTATTTCTGCTCTGATCTTTACTGTTTCCTTCCTTCTACTTGCTGTGGGGTTTTCTTTTTGTTTGCTTTCTAATTCTTTAAGTTGTGAGGTTAGACAGTCAATTCGAAATTTTTCTTGTTTTTTGAGGTAGGCCTGTAGTGCTATGAACTTCCCTCTCAGAACTGCTTTCGCTGCATCCCATAGATTTTGTGTTGTTGTGTGTTCATTTTCATTGGTTTCCAGGAAGTTTTAATTTCTTCCTTGATCTCCTCGGTGACCCATTCATTGTTTAATAACATGTTGTTTAGCCTCCATGTGTTGAAATGTCTTTGCATGTTCTTGTTGCAATTGATTTCTAGTTTCAGGCCATTGTGATCTGAGAAGATGCTTGATATGATTTCAATCTTCTTGAACTTGTAGAGATTTAGTTTGTGTCCTATCATGTGGTCTATCTTTGAGAATGTCCCTTGTGCACTTGAGAAGAATGTGTATTCTGTAGTTTTGGGGTGTAATTCCCTGTAGATATCTATTAAATCCATTTGGTCTAGTGCTTCATTTAGAGTCTCTGTTTCCTTGCTAATTTTGTGCCTAGAGGATCTATCCAGTCCTGTCAATGGGGTGTTGAAGTCCCTTGCTATGATTGTATTGCTGTCGATTTCTCCTTGGAAATCTTCCAGAAGATTTTGAATATATTTTGGTGCTCCTATATTGGGTGCATATATATGTATCAAGGTTATATCTTCCTGTTGGATAGATTCTTTCAATGTAGTGGCCTTCTTTTTCTCTAGTTATGGCCTTCATTTGAAATCTATTTTATCAGATATGAGTATTGCTACCCCAGCTTTTTTTTGCTTTCCGTTTGTTTAGAAATTTTTTTTTCCATCCCTTCACTTTGAACCTATGTGAGTCTTTTGTTGTGAGTTGGGTCTCTTGTAAACAACATATAGATGAGTCGTGCTTCCTTATCCCATCAGCTACTCTGTGTCTTTTTATGGGAGCATTCATTCCATTTACATTTAAGGTGATTATTGATATGTACTTATTTATTGCTATTTTTGTTTAATGTGGTTCTATTTTTCTTCCCATTTCTCCGGATAATTACAGCAGTCCTTTTAACATTTCTTGCAGTGCTAGTTTGGTACTAATGTATTTTCTTAGCCTTTTTTTTTTTGTCTGGGAAGCCTTTATTTGACCTTCTATTTTGAATGATAGCCTTGCTGGGTAGAGTAGTCTTGGATTCAGATTCTACTCTTTCATGACCTTGATTAATTCATGCCATTCCCTTCTGGCCTGTAGTTTTTCTTGTGAGAAGTCAGCTGAGAGCCTTATGGGTTTCCCTTGTAGGTAACCTGTTGCTTATCTCTTGCTGCTTTTAGGATTCTCTCTTTGTCTTTAATTTGTGGCATTTTGATTACTATGTATCTTGGTGTGGGCCTGTTTGTGTTCTTCTCACTTGGGACTCTCTGTGCTTCTTGAACTTGAATGCCTTCTTCCTTCACCAAATTAGGGAAGTTTTCTGTCACTATATTTTGAATATATTCTCTATCCCTTGCTCATTTTCGTCTTCTTCGGGGACTCCTATGATGCGAATATTATTACATTTCCAGTTGTCCCACTGTTCTCTTAAGCTGTCTTCCTGTTTTTTTTTGTTTTTTTATTTATTTTATTTTTTTATGAATTTTTATTTATTTTTTTGTTACAGATATTTTACCTTTTTATCCCATTGGCACCCCCCACCCTACCCCCCCTCCACCCTGTCCCCGGCTTAGTTGTCCATGTCCATTGGTCATGCATACATGCATATAAGTTCTGTGGTTTATCTCTTCCCACCCCCCCACCCCCCATCCCCTCTTCTGAGGGATGTCAGTCTGTGCCCTACTTCCATGTGTCTGGGTCTACTGTATTCCTCAGACTGTTATGTTCATTATATTCCATATATAAGTGAGATCATGTGGTATTTGTCTTTTTCTGCTTGGCTTCTTTCACTTAGGATAATACTTTCCAGGTCCCTCCATGTCGTCTCAAAGGATAAGAGATCTTTCTTTCTTACCGCTGCATAGTACTCCATTGTGTATATGTACCACAGCTTTTTGATCCATTCGTCTACTGGTGGACACTTGGGCTGTTTCCAGATCATAGCTATTGTAAATAGTGCTGCTATGAACATGGGGGTACATATATTCTTCCTGATTGGTGTTTCAGGCTTCTTAGGGTATATTTCCAGCACTGGGATCACTGGGTCAAATGGAAGTTCAATTTTTAATTTTTTGAGGTAGCACCATATTGTTTTCCATAGCGGCTGCACCAGTCTGCATTCCCACCAGCAGTGTATTAGAGTCCCCTTTTCTCCACACCCTCGCCAACACTTGTTGTTTGATGATTTGTTGATGGCGGCCATTCTGACAGGTGTGAGGTGATACCTCATTGTTGTTTTAATTTGCATCTCTCTGATGATTAGTGATGTTGAGCATTTCTTCATATGTCTCTTGGCCATTTGTATGTCCTGTTTGGAGAGGTGTCTATTCAGCTCCTCTGCCCATTTTTAATTGGGTTCTTTGTCTTCCTTTTGTGGAGTTGTATGAGCACTCTATATATATTGGAAATTAACCCCTTATCTGATACATCATTGGCAATGATGTTCTCCCATACAGTGGGTTGCCTTTCGATTTTGATGATTGTTTCTTTTGCTGTGCAGAAGCTTTTTAGTTTGATGTAGTCCCATGTGTTCATTTTCTCCTTTATTTGTGTTGCCTTAGGTGATGTATCAGTGAAAATTCTGCTCCGTATGATGTCCGAAATTTTGTTGCCTACATTTTCTTCTAGAATTTTTATGGATTCACGGGTCACATTTAAGTCTTTTATCCATTTTGAGTTTATTTTTGTGTATGGTGTAAGTTGATGGTCTAGTTTCATTTTTTTGCATGTAGCTGTCCAATTTTCCCAACACCATTTATTAAAGAGGCTGTCTTTACTCCACTGTATGCTCTTGCCACCTTTGTCAAATATTAATTGAGCGTATTGCCTTGGGTCCATTTCTGGGTTTTCAGTTCTGTTCCACTGGTCTATATGCCTGTTCTTGTGCCAGTACCAGGCTGTTTTGGTTACAGTCGCTTTGTAGTATAACCTGATATCTGGTATTGTGATCCCACCTACTTTGTTCTTCTTTTTCAAGATTGCTGTGGCTATTCGGGGTCTTTTTTGGTTCCATATGAACTTTTGAAGTATTTGTTCTAGTTCTATGAAATATGTCGTTGGTATTTTGATGGGTATTGTATTGAATCTATAGATTGCTTTGGGTAGTATGGACATTTTAATGATGTTAATTCTTCCAATCCATGAACAGGGTATGTGCTTCCAATTTTTTATATCTTCCTCTATTTCTTTTTTCAATGACCTGTAGTTTTCTGCAAATAGGTCCTTTACTTCTTCGGTTAAGTTCATTCCTAGGTATCGTAATTTTTTTGGAGCGATGGTAAATGGAATTGTTTCTTCAGTTTCTCTTTCTGTGAGTTCATCATTGATGTACAAGAATGCCGTTGATTTCTTGACGTTAATTTTGTATCCTGCTACTTTGCCAAATTCATTTATTAAGTCTAATAGATTTTTGATGGAGTCTTTAGGGTTTTCTATGTGTAATATCATGTCATCTGCAAATAATGACAGTTTCACTTCCTCCTTTCCAATTTGGATCCCTTTTATTTTTTCTTCATGTCTGATTGCTGGGGCTAAGACTTCCAGGACAATGTTAAATAAGAGTGGCGAAAGTGGACATCCCTGTCTCGTTCCTGTTCTTAATGGAAATGTTTTTAGTTTCTGTCCATTGAGTATGATGTTGGCTGTAGGTCTTTCATATATGGCCTTTATTATGTCGAGATATGATCCCTCTATTCCTACATTGCTGAGCGTTTTTATCAGAAATGGATGCTGGATTTTGTCGAATGCTTTTTCAGCATCTATTGATATGATCATGTGGTTTTTATTCTTCATTTTGTTTATGTGGTGTATCACGTTTATTGATTTGCGAATATTGTACCAGCCTTGCATCCCTGGAATGAATCCCGCTTGGTCATGGTGAATAATTTTTTTGATGTATTTCTGGATCCGATTTGCTAATATTTTGTTCAGGATTTTGGCGTCTATGTTCATCGGGGATATTGGCCTGTAGTTTTCTTTCTTCGTAGTGTCTTTTTCTGGTTTTGGAATTAGAATTATGCTGGCCTCATAGAACGTCTTTGGAAGTCTTCCTTCTTCTTGAATTTTTTGAAATAGTTTGAGGAGAATGGGTGTTAGATCTTTTTTGAATGTTCGGTAAAACTCCCCCGTGAAACCATCTGGGCCTGGGCTTTTGTTTGCTGGGAGAGTCTTGATTACCTCTTCAATTTCCTTAGTTGTTATTGGTCTGTTCAAGTTTTCTATCTCTTCCGGGAATAGTTTTGGGAGACTGCGTGTTTCTAGAAATTTGTCCATTTCGCTTAGATTGTCGAATTTGTTGCCATATAGTTGTTCATAGTAGTTGTTAACAATCTTTTGTATTTCCGTGGTGTTGGTTGTTACTTCTCCTCTTTCATTTCTGATTTTGTGTATTTGGGTTCTCTCTCTTTATTTCTTGGTGAGTCTAGCTAAGGGTCCATCAATCTTGTTTATCTTTTCGAAAAACCAGCTCTTTGTTTCATTGATCGTTTGAATTGTTTTTTTGGTCTCTATGTCATTTATTTCTGCTCTGATCTTTACTGTTTCCTTCCTTCTACTTGCTGTGGGGTTTTCTTTTTGTTTGCTTTCTAATTCTTTAAGTTGTGAGGTTAGACAGTCAATTCGAAATTTTTCTTGTTTTTTGAGGTAGGCCTGTAGTGCTATGAACTTCCCTCTCAGAACTGCTTTCGCTGCATCCCATAGATTTTGTGTTGTTGTGTGTTCATTTTCATTGGTTTCCAGGAAGTTTTAATTTCTTCCTTGATCTCCTCGGTGACCCATTCATTGTTTAATAACATGTTGTTTAGCCTCCATGTGTTGAAATGTCTTTGCATGTTCTTGTTGCAATTGATTTCTAGTTTCAGGCCATTGTGATCTGAGAAGATGCTTGATATGATTTCAATCTTCTTGAACTTGTAGAGATTTAGTTTGTGTCCTATCATGTGGTCTATCTTTGAGAATGTCCCTTGTGCACTTGAGAAGAATGTGTATTCTGTAGTTTTGGGGTGTAATTCCCTGTAGATATCTATTAAATCCATTTGGTCTAGTGCTTCATTTAGAGTCTCTGTTTCCTTGCTAATTTTGTGCCTAGAGGATCTATCCAGTCCTGTCAATGGGGTGTTGAAGTCCCTTGCTATGATTGTATTGCTGTCGATTTCTCCTTGGAAATCTTCCAGAAGATTTTGAATATATTTTGGTGCTCCTATATTGGGTGCATATATATGTATCAAGGTTATATCTTCCTGTTGGATAGATTCTTTCAATGTAGTGGCCTTCTTTTTCTCTAGTTATGGCCTTCATTTTGAAATCTATTTATCAGATATGAGTATTGCTACCCCAGCTTTTTTTTGCTTTCCGTTTGTTTAGAAATTTTTTTTTCCATCCCTTCACTTTGAACCTATGTGAGTCTTTTGTTGTGAGTTGGGTCTCTTGTAAACAACATATAGATGAGTCGTGCTTCCTTATCCCATCAGCTACTCTGTGTCTTTTTATGGGAGCATTCATTCCATTTACATTTAAGGTGATTATTGATATGTACTTATTTATTGCTATTTTTGTTTAATGTGGTTCTATTTTTCTTCCCATTTCTCCGGATAATTACAGCAGTCCTTTTAACATTTCTTGCAGTGCTAGTTTGGTACTAATGTATTTCTTAGCCTTTTTTTTTTTGTCTGGGAAGCCTTTATTTGACCTTCTATTTTGAATGATAGCCTTGCTGGGTAGAGTAGTCTTGGATTCAGATTCTACTCTTTCATGACCTTGATTAATTCATGCCATTCCCTTCTGGCCTGTAGTTTTTCTTGTGAGAAGTCAGCTGAGAGCCTTATGGGTTTCCCTTGTAGGTAACCTGTTGCTTATCTCTTGCTGCTTTTAGGATTCTCTCTTTGTCTTTAATTTGTGGCATTTTGATTACTATGTATCTTGGTGTGGGCCTGTTTGTGTTCTTCTCACTTGGGACTCTCTGTGCTTCTTGAACTTGAATGCCTTCTTCCTTCACCAAATTAGGGAAGTTTTCTGTCACTATATTTTGAATATATTCTCTATCCCTTGCTCATTTTCGTCTTCTTCGGGGACTCCTATGATGCGAATATTATTACATTTCCAGTTGTCCCACTGTTCTCTTAAGCTGTCTTCCTGTTTTTTTTTGTTTTTTTATTTTATTTTATTTTTTTATGAATTTTTATTTATTTTTTTGTTACAGATATTTTACCTTTTTACCCCATTGGCACCCCCCACCCTACCCCCCCTCCACCCTGTCCCCGGCTTAGTTGTCCATGTCCATTGGTCATGCATACATGCATATAAGTTCTGTGGTTTATCTCTTCCCACCCCCCCACCCCCCATCCCCTCTTCTGAGGGATGTCAGTCTGTGCCCTGCTTCCATGTGTCTGGGTCTACTGTATTCCTCAGACTGTTATGTTCATTATATTCCATATATAAGTGAGATCATGTGGTATTTGTCTTTTTCTGCTTGGCTTCTTTCACTTAGGATAATACTTTCCAGGTCCCTCCATGTCGTCTCAAAGGATAAGAGATCTTTCTTTCTTACCGCTGCATAGTACTCCATTGTGTATATGTACCACAGCTTTTTGATCCATTCGTCTACTGGTGGACACTTGGGCTGTTTCCAGATCATAGCTATTGTAAATAGTGCTGCTATGAACATGGGGGTACATATATTCTTCCTGATTGGTGTTTCAGGCTTCTTAGGGTATATTTCCAGCACTGGGATCACTGGGTCAAATGGAAGTTCAATTTTTAATTTTTTGAGGTAGCACCATATTGTTTTCCATAGCGGCTGCACCAGTCTGCATTCCCACCAGCAGTGTATTAGAGTCCCCTTTTCTCCACACCCTCGCCAACACTTGTTGTTTGATGATTTGTTGATGGCGGCCATTCTGACAGGTGTGAGGTGATACCTCATTGTTGTTTTAATTTGCATCTCTCTGATGATTAGTGATGTTGAGCATTTCTTCATATGTCTCTTGGCCATTTGTATGTCCTGTTTGGAGAGGTGTCTATTCAGCTCCTCTGCCCATTTTTTAATTGGGTTCTTTGTCTTCCTTTTGTGGAGTTGTATGAGCACTCTATATATATTGGAAATTAACCCCTTATCTGATACATCATTGGCAATGATGTTCTCCCATACAGTGGGTTGCCTTTCGATTTTGATGATTGTTTCTTTTGCTGTGCAGAAGCTTTTTAGTTTGATGTAGTCCCATGTGTTCATTTTCTCCTTTATTTGTGTTGCCTTAGGTGATGTATCAGTGAAAATTCTGCTCCGTATGATGTCCGAAATTTTGTTGCCTACATTTTCTTCTAGAATTTTTATGGATTCACGGGTCACATTTAAGTCTTTTATCCATTTTGAGTTTATTTTTGTGTATGGTGTAAGTTGATGGTCTAGTTTCATTTTTTTGCATGTAGCTGTCCAATTTTCCCAACACCATTTATTAAAGAGGCTGTCTTTACTCCACTGTATGCTCTTGCCACCTTTGTCAAATATTAATTGAGCGTATTGCCTTGGGTCCATTTCTGGGTTTTCAGTTCTGTTCCACTGGTCTATATGCCTGTTCTTGTGCCAGTACCAGGCTGTTTTGGTTACAGTCGCTTTGTAGTATAACCTGATATCTGGTATTGTGATCCCACCTACTTTGTTCTTCTTTTTCAAGATTGCTGTGGCTATTCGGGGTCTTTTTTGGTTCCATATGAACTTTTGAAGTATTTGTTCTAGTTCTATGAAATATGTCGTTGGTATTTTGATGGGTTTTGTATTGAATCTAGATTGCTTTGGGTAGTATGGACATTTTAATGATGTTAATTCTTCCAATCCATGAACAGGGTATGTGCTTCCAATTTTTTATATCTTCCTCTATTTCTTTTTTCAATGACCTGTAGTTTTCTGCAAATAGGTCCTTTACTTCTTCGGTTAAGTTCATTCCTAGGTATCGTAATTTTTTTGGAGCGATGGTAAATGGAATTGTTTCTTCAGTTTCTCTTTCTGTGAGTTCATCATTGATGTACAAGAATGCCGTTGATTTCTTGACGTTAATTTTGTATTCTGCTACTTTGCCAAATTCATTTATTAAGTCTAGTAGATTTTTGATGGAGTCTTTAGGGTTTTCTATGTGTAATATCATGTCATCTGCAAATAATGACAGTTTCACTTCCTCCTTTCCAATTTGGATCCCTTTTATTTTTTCTTCATGTCTGATTGCTGGGGCTAAGACTTCCAGGACAATGTTAAATAAGAGTGGCGAAAGTGGACATCCCTGTCTCGTTCCTGTTCTTAATGGAAATGTTTTTAGTTTCTGTCCATTGAGTATGATGTTGGCTGTAGGTCTTTCATATATGGCCTTTATTATGTCGAGATATGATCCCTCTATTCCTACATTGCTGAGCGTTTTTATCAGAAATGGATGCTGGATTTTGTCGAATGCTTTTTCAGCATCTATTGATATGATCATGTGGTTTTTATTCTTCATTTTGTTTATGTGGTGTATCACGTTTATTGATTTGCGAATATTGTACCAGCCTTGCATCCCTGGAATGAATCCCGCTTGGTCATGGTGAATAATTTTTTTGATGTATTTCTGGATCCGATTTGCTAATATTTTGTTCAGGATTTTGGCGTCTATGTTCATCGGGGATATTGGCCTGTAGTTTTCTTTCTTCGTAGTGTCTTTTTCTGGTTTTGGAATTAGAATTATGCTGGCCTCATAGAACGTCTTTGGAAGTCTTCCTTCTTCTTGAATTTTTTGAAATAGTTTGAGGAGAATGGGTGTTAGATTCTTTTTTGAATGTTCGGTAAAACTCCCCCGTGAAACCATCTGGGCCTGGGCTTTTGTTTGCTGGGAGAGTCTTGATTACCTCTTCAATTTCCTTAGTTGTTATTGGTCTGTTCAAGTTTTCTATCTCTTCCGGGAATAGTTTTGGGAGACTGCGTGTTTCTAGAAATTTGTCCATTTCGCTTAGATTGTCGAATTTGTTGCCATATAGTTGTTCATAGTAGTTGTTAACAATCTTTTGTATTTCCGTGGTGTTGGTTGTTACTTCTCCTCTTTCATTTCTGATTTGTGTATTTGGGTTCTCTCTCTTTATTTCTTGGTGAGTCTAGCTAAGGGTCCATCAATCTTGTTTATCTTTTCGAAAAACCAGCTCTTTGTTTCATTGATCGTTTGAATTGTTTTTTTGGTCTCTATGTCATTTATTTCTGCTCTGATCTTTACTGTTTCCTTCCTTCTACTTGCTGTGGGGTTTTCTTTTTGTTTGCTTTCTAATTCTTTAAGTTGTGAGGTTAGACAGTCAATTCGAAATTTTTCTTGTTTTTTGAGGTAGGCCTGTAGTGCTATGAACTTCCCTCTCAGAACTGCTTTCGCTGCATCCCATAGATTTTGTGTTGTTGTGTGTTCATTTTCATTGGTTTCCAGGAAGTTTTAATTTCTTCCTTGATCTCCTCGGTGACCCATTCATTGTTTAATAACATGTTGTTTAGCCTCCATGTGTTGAAATGTCTTTGCATGTTCTTGTTGCAATTGATTTCTAGTTTCAGGCCATTGTGATCTGAGAAGATGCTTGATATGATTTCAATCTTCTTGAACTTGTAGAGATTTAGTTTGTGTCCTATCATGTGGTCTATCTTTGAGAATGTCCCTTGTGCACTTGAGAAGAATGTGTATTCTGTAGTTTTGGGGTGTAATTCCCTGTAGATATCTATTAAATCCATTTGGTCTAGTGCTTCATTTAGAGTCTCTGTTTCCTTGCTAATTTTGTGCCTAGAGGATCTATCCAGTCCTGTCAATGGGGTGTTGAAGTCCCTTGCTATGATTGTATTGCTGTCGATTTCTCCTTGGAAATCTTCCAGAAGATTTTGAATATATTTTGGTGCTCCTATATTGGGTGCATATATATGTATCAAGGTTATATCTTCCTGTTGGATAGATTCTTTCAATGTAGTGGCCTTCTTTTTCTCTAGTTATGGCCTTCATTTTGAAATCTATTTTATCAGATATGAGTATTGCTACCCCAGCTTTTTTTTGCTTTCCGTTTGTTTAGAAATTTTTTTTTCCATCCCTTCACTTTGAACCTATGTGAGTCTTTTGTTGTGAGTTGGGTCTCTTGTAAACAACATATAGATGAGTCGTGCTTCCTTATCCCATCAGCTACTCTGTGTCTTTTATGGGAGCATTCATTCCATTTACATTTAAGGTGATTATTGATATGTACTTATTTATTGCTATTTTTGTTTAATGTGGTTCTATTTTTCTTCCCATTTCTCCGGATAATTACAGCAGTCCTTTTAACATTTCTTGCAGTGCTAGTTTGGTGCTAATGTATTTTCTTAGCCTTTTTTTTTTTTGTCTGGGAAGCCTTTATTTGACCTTCTATTTTGAATGATAGCCTTGCTGGGTAGAGTAGTCTTGGATTCAGATTCTACTCTTTCATGACCTTGATTAATTCATGCCATTCCCTTCTGGCCTGTAGTTTTTCTTGTGAGAAGTCAGCTGAGAGCCTTATGGGTTTCCCTTGTAGGTAACCTGTTGCTTATCTCTTGCTGCTTTTAGGATTCTCTCTTTGTCTTTAATTTGTGGCATTTTGATTACTATGTATCTTGGTGTGGGCCTGTTGTGTTCTTCTCACTTGGGACTCTCTGTGCTTCTTGAACTTGAATGCCTTCTTCCTTCACCAAATTAGGGAAGTTTTCTGTCACTATATTTTGAATATATTCTCTATCCCTTGCTCATTTTCGTCTTCTTCGGGGACTCCTATGATGCGAATATTATTACATTTCCAGTTGTCCCACTGTTCTCTTAAGCTGTCTTCCTGTTTTTTTTGTTTTTTTATTTATTTTATTTTATTTTTTTTTGATGAATTTTTATTTATTTTTTTGTTACAGATATTTTATCTTTTACCCCATTGGCACCCCCCACCCTATCCCCCCTCCACCCTGTCCCCCGGCTTAGTTGTCCATGTCCATTGGTCATGCATACATGCATATAAGTTCTGTGGTTTATCTCTTCCCACCCCCCCCACCCCCCATCCCCTCTTCTGAGGGATGTCAGTCTGTGCCCTGCTTCCATGTGTCTGGGTCTACTGTATTCCTCAGACTGTTATGTTCATTATATTCCGTATGTAAGTGAGATCATGTGGTATTTGTCTTTTTCTGCTTGGCTTCTTTCACTTAGGATAATACTTTCCAGGTCCCTCCATGTCGTCTCAAAGGATAAGAGATCTTTCTTTCTTACAGCTGTATGGTACTCCATTGTGTATATGTACCACAGCTTTTTGATCCATTCGTCTACTGGTGGACACTTGGGCTGTTTCCAGATCATAGCTATTGTAAATAGTGCTGCTATGAACATGGGGGTACATATATTCTTCCTGATTGGTGTTTCAGGCTTCTTAGGGTATATTCCCAGCACTGGGATCACTGGGTCAAATGGGAGTTCAATTTTTAATTTTTTGAGGTAGCACCATATTGTTTTCCATAGCGGCTGCACCAGTCTGCATTCCCACCAGCAGTGTATTAGAGTCCCCTTTTCTCCACACCCTCGCCAACACTTGTTGTTTGATGATTTGTTGATGGCAGCCATTCTGACAGGTGTGAGGTGATACCTCATTGTTGTTTGAATTTGCATCTCTCTGATGATTAGTGATGTTGAGCATTTCTTCATATGTCTCTTGGCCATTTGTATGTCCTGTTTGGAGAGGTGTCTATTCAGCTCCTCTGCCCATTTTTAATTGGGTTCTTTGTCTTCCTTTTGTGGAGTTGTATGAGCACTCTATATATATTGGAAATTAACCCCTTATCTGATACATCATTGGCAATGATGTTCTCCCATACAGTGGGTTGCCTTTCGATTTTGATGATTGTTTCTTTTGCTGTGCAGAAGCTTTTTAGTTTGATGTAGTCCCATGTGTTCATTTTCTCCTTTATTTGTGTTGCCTTAGGTGATGTATCAGTGAAAATTCTGCTCCGTATGATGTCCGAAATTTTGTTGCCTACATTTTCTTCTAGAATTTTTATGGATTCACGGGTCACATTTAAGTCTTTTATCCATTTTGAGTTTATTTTTGTGTATGGTGTAAGTTGATGGTCTAGTTTCATTTTTTTGCATGTAGCTGTCCAATTTTCCCAACACCATTTATTAAAGAGGCTGTCTTTACTCCACTGTATGCTCTTGCCACCTTTGTCAAATATTAATTGAGCGTATTGCCTTGGGTCCATTTCTGGGTTTTCAGTTCTGTTCCACTGGTCTATATGCCTGTTCTTGTGCCAGTACCAGGCTGTTTTGGTTACAGTCGCTTTGTAGTATAACCTGATATCTGGTATTGTGATCCCACCTACTTTATTCTTCTTTTTCAAGATTGCTGTGGCTATTCGGGGTCTTTTTTGGTTCCATATGAACTTTTGAAGTATTTGTTCTAGTTCTATGAAATATGTCGTTGGTATTTTGATGGGGATTGTATTGAATCTATAGATTGCTTTGGGTAGTATGGACATTTTAATGATGTTAATTCTTCCAATCCATGAACAGGGTATGTGCTTCCACTTTTTTATATCTTCCTCTATTTCTTTTTCAATGACCTGTAGTTTTCTGCAAATAGGTCCTTTACTTCTTTGGTTAAGTTCATTCCTAGGTATCGTAATTTTTTTGGAGCGATGGTAAATGGGATTGTTTCTTCAGTTTCTCTTTCTGTGAGTTCATCATTGATGTACAAGAATGCCGTTGATTTCTTGACGTTAATTTTGTATCCTGCTACTTTGCCAAATTCATTTATTAAGTCTAATAGATTTTTGATGGAGTCTTTAGGGTTTTCTATGTACATATCATGTCATCTGCAAATAATGACAGTTTCACTTCCTCCTTTCCAATTTGGATCCCTTTTATTTTTTCTTCATGTCTGATTGCTGGGGCTAAGACTTCCAGGACAATGTTAAATAAGAGTGGCGATAGTGGACATCCCTGTCTCGTTCCTGTTCTTAATGGAAATGTTTTAGTTTCTGTCCATTGAGTATGATGTTGGCTGTAGGTCTTTCATATATGGCCTTTATTATGTCGAGATATGATCCCTCTATTCCTACATTGCTGAGCGTTTTTATCAGAAATGGATGCTGGATTTTGTCGAATGCTTTTTCAGCATCTATTGATATGATCATGTGGTTTTTATTCTTCATTTTGTTTATGTGGTGTATCACATTTATTGATTTGCGAATATTGTACCAGCCTTGCATCCCTGGGATGAATCCCGCTTGGTCATGGTGAATAATTTTTTTGATGTATTTCTGGATCCGATTTGCTAATATTTTGTTCAGGATTTTGGCGTCTATGTTCATCAGGCATATTGGCCTGTAGTTTTCTTTCTTCGTAGTGTCTTTTTCTGGTTTTGGAATTAGAATTATGCTGGCCTCATAGAACGTCTTTGGAAGTCTTCCTTCTTCTTGAATTTTTTGAAATAGTTTGAGGAGAATGGGTGTTAGATCTTTTTTGAATGTTCGGTAAAACTCCCCCGTGAAACCATCTGGGCCTGGGCTTTTGTTTGCTGGGAGAGTCTTGATTACCTCTTCAATTTCCTTAGTTGTTATTGGTCTGTTCAAGTTTTCTATCTCTTCCGGGAATAGTTTTGGGAGACTGTGTGTTTCTAGAAATTTGTCCATTTCGCTTAGATTGTCGAATTTGTTGCCATATAGTTGTTCATAGTAGTTGTTAACAATCTTTTGTATTTCTGTGGTGTCAGTCGTTACGTCTCTTCTTTCATTTCTGATTCTGTGTATTTGGGTTCTCTCTCTTTGTTTCTTGGTGAGACTAGCTAAGGGTCCATTAATCTTGTTTATCTATTTAAAAAAACAGCTCCTTATTTCATTGATCGTTTGAATTGTTTTTTTGGTCTCTATGTCATTTATTTCTGCTCTGATCTTTACTATTTTCTTCCTTCTACTTGCTCTGGGGTTTTCTTTTGTTTGCTTTCTAATTCTTTAAGTTGTGAGGTTAGACAGTCAATTAGAGATTTTTCTTGTTTTTTGAGGTAGGCCTGTAGTGCTATGAACTTCCCTCTCAGAACTGCTTTCGCTGCATCCCATAGATTTTGTGTTGTTGTGTGTTCATTTTCATTGGTTTCCAGGAAGTTTTAATTTCTTCCTTGATCTCCTCGGTGACCCATTCATTGTTTAATAACATGCTTGTTTAGCCTCCATGTGTTGAAATGTCTTTGCATGTTCTTGTTGCAATTGATTTCTAGTTTCATGCCATTGTGATCTGAGAAGATGCTTGATATGATTTCAATCTTCTTGAACTTGTAGAGATTTAGTTTGTGTCCTATCATGTGGTCTATCTTTGAGAATGTCCCTTGTGCACTTGAGAAGAATGTGTATTCTGTAGTTTTGGGGTGTAATTCCCTGTAGATATCTATTAAATCCATTTGGTCTAGTGCTTCATTTAGAGTCTCTGTTTCCTTGCTAATTTTGTGCCTAGAGGATCTATCCAGTGCCTGTCAACTGGGGTGTTGAAGTCCCCTGCTATGATTGTATTGCTTGTCGATTTCTCCTTGGAAATCTTCCAGAAGATTTTGAATATATTTTGGTGCTCCTATATTGGGTGCATATATGTTATCAAGGTTATATCTTCCTGTTGGATAGATCCTTTCAATATTATGTAGTGGCCTTCTTTGTCTCTAGTTATGGCCTTCATTTTGAAATCTACTTTATCAGATATGAGTATTGCTACCCCAGCTTTTTTTGCTTTCCATTTGCTTGAAAGATTTTTTTTCCATCCCTTCACTTTGAACCTATGTGAGTCTTTTGTTGTGTGATGGGTCTCTTGTAAACAACATATAGATGAGTCATGCTTTCTTATCCAATCATCTACTCTGTGTCTTTTTATGGGAGTTTTCAAGCCATTTACATTTAAGGTAATTACTGATATGTACTTATTTATTGCCATTTTTGTTTAGTGTGGCTCTTTTTTTCTTCCCATTTCTACTGCTAATTACAGCAGTCCTTTTAACATTTCTTGCAGTGCTGGTTTGGTGCTAATGTATTCCCTTAGCCTTTTTTTTGTCTGGGAAGCTCTTTATTTGATCTTCTATTTTGAATGATAGCCTTGCTGGGTAGAGTAGTCTTGGATTCAGATTCTACTCTTTCATGACCTTGATTAATTCATGCCATTCCCTTCTGGCCTGTAGTTTTCTTGTGAGAAGTCAGCTGAGAGCCTTATGGGTTTCCCTTGTAGGTAACCTGTTGCTTATCTCTTGCTGCTTTTAGGATTCTCTCTTTGTCTTTAATTTGTGGCATTTTGATTACTATGTATCTTGGTGTGGGCCTGTTTGTGTTCTTCTCACTTGGGACTCTCTGTGCTTCTTGAACTTGAATGCCTTCTTCCTTCACCAAATTAGGGAAGTTTTCTGTCACTATATTTGAATATATTCTCTATCCCTTGCTCATTTTTCGTCTTCTTCGGGGACTCCTATGATGCGATATTATTACATTTCCAGTTGTCCACTGTTCTCTTAAGCTGTCTTCCTGTTTTTTTTTGTTTTTTATTTTATTTATTTTTTTATGAATTTTTATTTATTTTTTGTTACAGATATTTTACCTTTTTACCCCATTGGCACCCCCCACCCTACCCCCCCTCCACCCTGTCCCCGGCTTAGTTGTCCATGTCCATTGGTCATGCATACATGCATATAAGTTCTGTGGTTTATCTCTTCCCACCCCCCCACCCCCCATCCCCTCTTCTGAGGGATGTCAGTCTGTGCCCTGACTTCCATGTGTCTGGGTCTACTGTATTCCTCAGACTGTTTTGTTCATTATATTCCATATATAAGTGAGATCATGTGGTATTTGTCTTTTTCTGCTTGGCTTCTTTCACTTAGGATAATACTTTCCAGGTCCCTCCATGTCGTCTCAAAGGATAAGAGATCTTTCTTCTTACCGCTGCATAGTACTCCATTGTGTATATGTACCACAGCTTTTTGATCCATTCGTCTACTGGTGGACACTTGGGCTGTTTCCAGATCATATCTATTGTAAATAGTGCTGCTATGAACATGGGGTACATATATTCTTCCTGATTGGTGTTTCAGGCTTCTTAGGGTATATTCCAGCACTGGGATCACTGGGTCAAATGGAAGTTCAATTTTTAATTTTTTGAGGTAGCACCATATTGTTTTCCATAGCGGCTGCACCAGTCTGCATTCCCACCAGCAGTGTATTAGAGTCCCCTTTTCTCCACACCCTCGCCAACACTTGTTGTTTGATGATTTGTTGATGGCGGCCATTCTGACAGGTGTGAGGTGATACCTCATTGTTGTTTTAATTTGCATCTCTCTGATGATTAGTGATGTTGAGCACTTCTTCATATGTCTCTTGGCCATTTGTATGTCCTGTTTGGAAAGGTGTCTATTCAGCTCCTCTGCTCATTTTTAATTGGGTTCTTTGTCTTCCTTTTGTGGAGTTGTATGAGCACTCTATATATATTGGAAATTAACCCCTTATCTGATACATCATTGGCAATGATGTTCTCCCATACAGTGGGTTGCCTTTCGATTTTGATGATTGTTTCTTTTGCTGTGCAGAAGCTTTTTAGTTTGATGTAGTCCCATGTGTTCATTTTCTCCTTTATTTGTGTTGCCTTAGGTGATGTATCAGTGAAAATTCTGCTCCGTATGATGTCCGAAATTTGTTGCCTACATTTTCTTCTAGAATTTTTATGGATTCACGGGTCACATTTAAGTCTTTTATCCATTTGAGTTTATTTTGTGTATGGTGTAAGTTGATGGTCTAGTTTCATTTTTTTGCATGTAGCTGTCCAATTTTCCCAACACCATTTATTAAAGAGGCTGTCTTTACTCCACTGTATGCTCTTGCCACCTTTGTCAAATATTAATTGAGCGTATTGCCTTGGGTCCATTTCTGGGTTTTCAGTTCTGTTCCACTGGTCTATATGCCTGTTCTTGTGCCAGTACCAGGCTGTTTTGGTTACAGGTCGCTTTGTAGTATAACCTGATATCTGGTATTGTGATCCCACCTACTTTGTTCTTCTTTTTCAAGATTGCTGTGGCTATTCGGGTCTTTTTTGGTTCCATATGAACTTTTGAAGTATTTGTTCTAGTGTCTATGAAATAGGTCGTTGGTATTTTGATGGGTATTGTATTGAATCTATAGATTGCTTTGGTAGTAATGGACATTTTAATGATGTTAATTCTTCCAATCCATGAACAGGGTATGTGCTTCCACTTTTTTATATCTTCCTCTATTTCTTTTTTCAATGACCTGTAGTTTTCTGCAAATAGGTCCTTTACTTCTTTGGTTAAGTTCATTCCTAGTATCGTAATTTTTTTGGAGCGATGGTAAATGGAATTGTTTCTTCAGTTTCTCTTTCTGTAGTTTCATCATTGTGTACAAGAATGCCGGTGATTTCTTGACGTTAATATTGTATCCTAACTTGCCAAATTCATTTATTAACTCTAATAGATTTTTAATGGAGTCTTTGGGTTTTTCTATGTATAATATTATGTCATCTGCAAATAATGACAGTTCACTTCCTCCTTCCAATTTGGATCCCTTTTAATTTTTTCTTCATGTCTGATT